>NW_026869868.1:162500-175000 GCF_018135715.1 Danaus plexippus
GATTCCCTTTCGCTCAAAGGGCGTTATTTCTCTTTTGTGTTTCGAAAACTACTACAAACAATAATTTTTTTCAAGATTATTGTTGGTTCATTATCAAAAGTACATTAAAAAAAACACGCCACATCGACATAAGATCTCTCCTTGAGCTTAGGATCGACTGACTCGCGAGCAACTACTGTTCACGCGAAACCCTTCTCCACGTCAGTCCTCCAGGGCCTCGCTGGAGTATTTGCTACTACCACCAAGATCTGCACCGACGGAGGCTCCAAGCGGGCTCACGCCCAGACCCTTCTGCGCTCTCCGCCGCGCACGTCCTACTCGTTACGGCTTAATGACGCAAACGTACAACGTCGCACGTGCCGGTAACGGTAGTGTATAGGCAAAACGCTTCAGCGCCATCCATTTTCAGGGCTGGTTGCTTCGGCAGGTGAGTCGTTGCACACTCCTTAGCGGATTCCGACTTCCATGGCCACCGTCCTGCTGTCATGAGCGACCAACGCCTTTCATGGTGTCCCATGAGCGTTTTTTAGGCGCCTTAACACTACGTTTGGTTCATCCCACAGCGCCAGTTCTGCTTACCAAAATTGGCCCACTTGGCACCGTCATCAGATCTCCGACTTCATCGTTCGAGTAAGTCGGAGTTCTCACCCATTTAAAGTTTGAGAATAGGTTGAGGTCGTTTCGGCCCCAATGCCTCTAATCATTCGCTTTACCGGATGGGACTGTTAATTATCGACGCCAGCTATCCTGAGGGAAACTTCGGACGGAACCAGCTACTAGATGGTTCGATTAGTCTTTCGCCCCTATACCCAGTTCCGACGATCGATTTGCACGTCAGAATCGCTACGGTCCTCCATCAGGGTTTCCCCTGACTTCGACCTGACCAGGCATAGTTCACCATCTTTCGGGTCCCAGCATCTGTGCTCAGAGCGCGCCTGCATTCACGGATTGGAAACGAGACGCCTCGGGAGTGCGAGAGATCGATCAAGACCGACGCTCCATCCTCCCTGAGCGAACGGCAAGCGTTCACCTTCACTTTCGTTACGCCTTTCAGTTTTGTGTTATAAAAACAACTCAATGACTCGCACACATGCTAGACTCCTTGGTCCGTGTTTCAAGACGGGTCCTGCGAGTGCCCGAAAATGAATCATCGCAGACGGATACGCGCACAGTCCGAGACAGCACGGCGGCGACAGACAGCAGCACCGCGCCCCTATCCGCACTCGGGCAGGACAGAGACTGTATGCGGCGCACGCTTGCGTCGGGCCGGACGCGTTTTGAGACGCGTGCGCGATTCGTATATTGTACGATTTTGTACTACCGTCCGACAGCCGGCAGGCCACCGTCACGGTCCAGCCGCCACGCGTGAACGCGACGATTGGACTCCCGAACGGCGCTTATGCCGACATCGAACGGGTCGCGATGTATTACTAAGAGAGAAGTGCACGCCTTCGGCGAACGTCGACGGACGCGACCCGTGTCATGCCGTACGCCACTTGCGTGACGCAAGCACGACATCGAGGCGCGACGCCCGTACGCCGCCGAGCGACGATGAATCTCTCCGTTCGTTCATTCGAGTTTCGCAGGTTTACCCCTGAACGGTTTCACGTACTCTTGAACTCTCTCTTCAAAGTTCTTTTCAACTTTCCCTCACGGTACTTGTTCGCTATCGGTCTCGCGGTAATATTTAGCCTTAGATGGAGTTTACCACCCACTTAGGGCTGCACTCTCAAGCAACCCGACTCTGAGGAGTGTCCCTCTCGCCGTCTCGCTCCGTCGCTACGGGCCTGGCACCCTCTACGGGAAAACGGCCCCGTTCAAGACGAACTTGGACAGGAGCGGCGACGACGAGAAAGCGGAACCTCCCGAACACCACATCTCCCGCGATCGTTACAACCGCGGGATTCAGTGCTGGGCTGTTTCCTGTTCGCTCGCCGCTACTAAGGAAATCCTAGTTAGTTTCTTTTCCTCCGCTTACTAATATGCTTAAATTCGGCGGGTGATCCTCCCTGATCTGAGGCCAACGATAAAAAAACGAGGCAGACGCGATATCCGTCAGCGCTACGACGCCACAAAACTAAAACACGAATCTTACATACATATAATATAATGTGCGATATGATCACACACACACACCGAGTACGTTTATACATACACACACACGCACACGCAGTGTGGTAGTCTGCACGATTCACGTACTCGTGTCTGCGCGAATTATACACACACAATATATGATTGTGATAGTGTTTCGGTTTCATAAACGGCGTCGATGCACTCTTCGGACGTCGTGTCCGCCTACTTTTTTTTGCACACAACACATACATTGAATAACTATATATTTGAAACACTCAAATTCGATTTTCATCGTTTTATTACATATCACACATATATACGAAGGCGCGATATTGCGTTGTTTTCGTTCGATGTCCACGTCCACGATATATATAAATATTAATATAACACAGACCTTAACGACACAATAGAAACGCACAACGATCGGACACAGAAAACATAAAACGCTCATACATCGACAAAAAAAATATCTTGAAATCAGAGACGTAGATGTGTAAGTGCATAATAACGACGACGACGTAATCGCATACGAAAGAGCATCGGATACCTTCTCTTACCCTCTCACATCACCGTATCGCTTCACAATTATCATAATCATAAAGCAACGGATCAACGATGGGAGCAAGGATCACGCTCTCTGCAGCAAAACATCGCGCGTATCACACACACACAAACACATACAAAGATTCATATTTTTTTGTGCGGGTGTCGTGCGTTTCCGTCTTCACATATTATATATGCTCAGACGCTAGATGCGATCTCGTGTCACTTGTTTGATCGAGGCGTAACTAAGTATCGTTGGTGTATTATATATATATACATACCATATACACAGACAACAACACTCACGCGACTTCGATGTGATATATTCACACAATGAAAAAAATGTTTCATAGTCTTCATATACGTGTGTGTATATATATTTTCTCATATAATATTTAAACGGACAAACGAACTTGCAAACAATCAATAATTCAATTTAAATCTCTCACTATGATGGGTCACAACAGCAACAACGACGACTACGACAACGACGACGACGACGACGACTACGACGAGTGCGACAACTCCGATTCGTATAATGACACATAATAAGATATCATAGTCTTTTCTGTGTACTACGAGAGGGAGGCGTTCGCGCTCACGCGCGTGCGGTACGACGTCGTGTTTGTGCGTGTGTCGTGTTCTCGTGCTGTTTGTGTCTCGTCAGAAAGAGAACAATAAAAAGAATAAAAAGATCATTAGCAGTCGTCGGAACCGTCATATGTTCGCACAGTCGACAACAACAAAACTACGATACACATAATTCGAACTGAACAAACACATACACACACACACTACGAACACACAACGACACTTCCGTGGCGTATATGTGCGAGTCTGTGCGCGATGGATGTAATTCTTTCTGTGTTCGCGTGCGTTATGAGGTGTCATACCGTGATGGAACAGTGTGGTGTATTATTTTATACAGCCGGCCCTCAGACAGGAGTGGTCCTGGATATTTCTCCACGGACCGCAATGTGCGTTCGAAATGTCGATGTTCAAATGTGTCCTGCAGTTCACACTATGACGCGCAGTTAACTGCGTTCTTCATCGACCCGCGAGCCAAGTGATCCACCGTTCAGGGTAGTGATTTTTATAAATATATCATGTGTACGGCGACGCTCACCATTTAAATTTTCTTTTTTTTTTAAAAAAAAAAAAAAAACAAAGAGGGCAATCGTGCGCATATAGGGGGTGTTGCCATTTATATAACGCTGCAATACGCCTCATATTGCCTACGGACGCGATCAAATCTACTTATACATACATACATATTTCACATTGACATGTGATATGTTGATATATAATATAGAAAGACGCGAACGACATGACAAACGAAACGTATCACACCACGTTCTCTCCAAGTGGACTAACCGACCCACCGGATTTACCCGTGTGGTTAACGTACGGTAAACAACTAATCCACCGGACCGCATAAAAAACTCAAGAGTGTCCCTAACGAATTAACGAAATGACAAGATAATGATAGTAGCGCTATATACCACAGCATGTTATCTTCAACGCCCAGATTATACGTTCACTCTAATCGCCCTTGATCCAACCAAGTAAACAGAACTCGGACTAGACTTATTAAGGTCTTGAGTAGTCGTCAAGAGACTCGCGGCGCGGATTCTTACCGGTCTATGTCAAATGAGATCTACCAGAGTTAAGAAACATAGGATGAATCAATGATATCTAGTATATCGCTTTCGAGTTACAACGTTATCTGGTTTTAACATATACGTATATATACATCAAGAGTATATAAATTGTATGCTCATACAGTGCATATGTGCGTATCGGATAAGGAAGGGACGCTAATGAATCCGTTTATCCGTCAAATCGTTTTAAATTTCGTATCTTTTCCTCCTCTCCTTCATCATCATCATCATCATAATATTATTTCGATCTCCTTGGAGATTTATTTATTTTTTAGATGTGGCCCCTTCACATCTTATATATCTCTCTTTCATTTATTTATTTATTTATTTATTTATTTATTTTTAACATCACAAACAACAACAACGACAACACGCTAGGCGTAATCGAGTGTATGTTTTTGTGTGTCTCTTTTTATTTTGATGTCCCGCCCCTGACATCTTTTATATTTTTATTCATTCAAAAACATCATAACACGCTTGTGTAGAGTTGTTTTTATATTTATTTATTTATTTATTTTCCTTTCATTTATATATTATTTTGAGATATATTTAATTTCTATTGAGATGCCGCCCCTTTCATCTCTTTTTTTTTTTAATTTGCATCATATATTTTTATATATGTGTCTCTCTTTTTACTTGGATATATAATATTATCATAATCATCCTGATATCGCTTTGATATCGGATGTTATATAACGTTAATGATCCTTCCGCAGGTTCCCCTACGGAAACCTTGTTACGACTTTTACTTCCTCTAAATGATCAAGTTTGGTCAACTTCCCAGCAACGCCGACGGCCGTGAAGCCACCGCGTGTCGGTCCGAAGACCTCACTAAATCATTCAATCGGTAGTAGCGACGGGCGGTGTGTACAAAGGGCAGGGACGTAATCAACGCGAGCTTATGACTCGCGCTTACTAGGAATTCCTCGTTTATGGGGGATAATTGCAAACCCCAATCCCCAGCACGAAGGAGTTTCAACGGGTTGCCCGGGCCTCTAGGCCAGGGAGAACATGCTGATTCCTTCAGTGTAGCGCGCGTGCGGCCCAGGACATCTAAGGGCATCACAGACCTGTTATTGCTCAATCTCGTGCGGCTCGAAGCCGCCGGTCCCTCTAAGAAGAATTTTAATACGCCGTCAGTGAGTTGAACGACCGAAATCGCTCACACCTAAATGACGACGCCTATTTAGCAGGCTAGAGTCTCGTTCGTTACCGGAATTAACCAGACAAATCGCTCCACCAACTAAGAACGGCCATGCACCACCACCCACCGAATCAAGAAAGAGCTATTAATCTGTCAATCCTTCCGGTGTCCGGGCCTGGTGAGATTTCCCGTGTTGAGTCAAATTAAGCCGCAGGCTCCACTCCTGGTGGTGCCCTTCCGTCAATTCCTTTAAGTTTCAGCTTTGCAACCATACTCCCCCCGAGTCCAAAATCTTTGGTTTCCCGGAAGCTGCCCGCCGAGCCATTGTAATAACGTCGGCGGATCGCTAGATGACATATTTACGGTTAGAACTAGGGCGGTATCTAATCGCCTTCGAACCTCTAACTTTCGTTCTTGATTGATGAAAACACCTTTGGCAAATGCTTTCGCTGATGTTCGTCTTGCGACGATCCAAGAATTTCACCTCTAACGTCGCAATACGAATGCCCCCAGTTATCCCTATTAATCATTACCTCGGAGTTCTGAAAACCAACAAAATAGAACCGAGATCATATTCTATTATTCCATGCACGAAATATTCAAGCGGCGTTTTGAGCCCGCTTTGAGCACTCTAATTTGTTCAAAGTAAAATTGTCGGCCCATCTCGACACTCACTGAAGAGCACCGCGATAGGATTTTGATATTGAACCGGCGTTTTACCGCCGGCTCACCGACGATATGCTCCGCAGACGTGTCAGTATCACCGCGGATGCGGTGCACCGACAGCGCGGCGCACAAATGCAACTACGAGCTTTTTAACCGCAACAATTTTAGTATACGCTATTGGAGCTGGAATTACCGCGGCTGCTGGCACCAGACTTGCCCTCCAATTGTTCCTCGTTAAAATATTTAAAGTGTACTCATTCCGATTACGAGGCCTCGTAAGAGTCCCGTATCGTTATTTTTCGTCACTACCTCCCCGTGCCGGGAGTGGGTAATTTGCGCGCCTGCTGCCTTCCTTGGATGTGGTAGCCGTTTCTCAGGCTCCCTCTCCGGAATCGAACCCTGATTCCCCGTTACCCGTGACAACCATGGTAGTCGCAGAAACTACCATCGAAAGTTGATAAGGCAGACATTTGAAAGATGCGTCGCCGGTACTTGACCATGCGATCGGCAAAAGTTATCCAGATTCATCAAAATTAACGACTTCGGACGCGAGGCCCTCCGTCGATTGGTTTTGATCTAATAAAAGCACTCATCCCATCACTGGTCAGAGTTCTGATTGCATGTATTAGCTCTAGAATTACCACAGTTATCCAAGTAACTGAGTAAGATCTAAGGAACCAAAACTGATATATTGAGCCATTCGCGGTATCGCCTTAATACGGCTTGCACTGAGACATGCATGGCTTAATCTTTGAGACAAGCATATAACTACTGGCAGGATCAACCAGGGAGCTAGCTAATTTTAGTTAACTCTCAATCGAGAGCGCATCGTACGCGTTCGCTCTTATATTGTGATATAGGAAGCGAGGGCACGTAACGGTGGCCTGATTATTATTTTGTTTTTATTTATTTATTCATTTTTGTATATTTTCTTTGAAATATACACACACACATTTTATATCATACTCCTCCTCCTCTCTTTCTTAATTCATATTTTATATATATTATATATATATTTATTATGAAAACATTTTGAACGCATCAAAAAGTTTCATATTGTTGATCGTTACTTTTATAACGAGATCGTACACCTTTAATATCGGTTAACATTGTCATATATGCGTTAACAAATACGACACGTCAAACATCGGTATCATCGCACGGTGTTAGAGAGATCTAGTACCAATAGATTCTATTTCGGGCGGATTATCTACTAAGGGATTGTCTCCGGCGGTCACACTTACGCGCAACACGACGGAAGCAAATTTTGTACAATACGACCCCGTTAGAACGATCACGCTTCATACTAACCATTATAAAACGTTGTGTGAAACACATCGTGATATGTATAGCTAAGTACTACGCGACGACCGTCGGCGGTCAACACAGAGAAGTTTTTGTCGAAGGAAGAAGGTTATTAGGAGGATTTCTCGAAGCGTACTTTTTCATCATTCAAACGTACGTACACGTACGTACAATTATTTCATTCGAAATAATTTTTAAATTAAAAAAAAAAAAATTTTTTTTTTTTTTTTGTCTCTTATTTATATTATCAACATCAAAATATGATGAGATACTTTCATTTTTCATTATTATATCAACATCAAAGATATGACGAGATATTTTTCATTTTTCATTATCATCATTCACATACATATTTTATCAACATCAAAGAAATGATGAGATATTTTTTCATTTTTCATTATTATATTATCAACATCGAATATACGATGTGATAATATTTTTATATCAACATCTATTGCACGATGTGATATTTTCATATAACCAACTCCCTTCGACGCCTATCAACCTACAGTACGCAACGTGACGACGCGGACCCACCACACGCGCCGCCACCTCCTATATATGCGAGGGCCAGAATTGACATTCGGTAAATCTGGGACCGGTTCGTGTATTACAAAAATTTTAAAAGTTCGTATTTTATACATTTCTAATATATAAATGGCATTATATGTTCAATTAAAATACTATAAATAATAAAATATAAAGAACATGTGAAATAAAAAAGTTTTTTTTTAATTTTTACATTTTATAATGGCTATGTATGAAACATTAGGGACTTAGTCGTTTTTCGATCGACTTCACATATGATATGAAAAATATTTGTTCGAAATGAAAGTTCCGCTTACGAATAAGTTTCATATTGATTGTATACGTGGATGATATGCTGTTGGTGTGATCGATTTCTTCGAAATACGGAAATTATTAAAGATTTTTGTGTAACACCCTCCCGGTTCGTGTAATGACTGGACTTAGAAATTTTTCCAAGTGTATGATATAAAAATATTATTTCACATCTATATCGATGCCATTGGTATTTATAATTTTAATATGGATGTCGTATATCGTCAATATAAATATGATATAGTCGATAGTGTCGTCTGAATGATGATATTATAATATTATGTTTGGTACGTATCGTGTCGCCGGAGCGTCTGGGACTTAGTCGTTTTTCGATCGACTTCACATATGATATGAAAATATTTGTTCGAAATGAAAGTTCCGCTTACGAATAAGTTTCATATTGATTGTATACATGGATGATATGCTGTTGGTGTGATCGATTTCTTCGAAATACGGAAATTATTAAAGATTTTTGTGTAACACCCTCCCGGTTCGTGTAATGACTGGACTTAGAAATTTTTCCAAGTGTATGATATAAAAAAATTATTTCACATCTATAACGATGCCATTGGTATTTATAATTTTAATATGGATGTCGTATATCGTCAATATAATATGATATAGTCGATAGGGTCGTCTGAATGATGATATTATAATATTATGTTTGGTACGTATCGTGTCGGCGGAGCGTCTGGGACTTAGTCGTTTTTCGATCGACTTCACATATGATATGAAAATATTTGTTCGAAATGAAAGTTCCGCTTACGAATAAGTTTCATATTGATTGTATACGTGGATGATATGCTGTTGGTGTGATCGATTTCTTCGAAATACGGAAATTATTAAAGATTTTTGTGTAACACCCTCCCGGTTCGTGTAATGACTGGACTTAGAAATTTTTCCAAGTGTATGATATAAAAAATTATTTCACATCTATAACGATGCCATTGGTATTTATAATTTTATATGGATGTCGTATATCGTCAATATAAATATGATATAGTCGATAGGGTCATCTGAATGATGATATTATAATATTATGTTTGGTACGTATCGTGTCGGCGGAGCGTCTGGGACTTAGTCGTTTTTCGATCGACTTCACATATGATATGAAAAATATTTGTTCGAAATGAAAGTTCCGCTTACGAATAAGTTTCATATTGATTGTATACATGGATGATATGCTGTTGGTGTGATCGATTTCTTCGAAATACGGAAATTATTAAAGATTTTTGTGTAACACCCTCCCGGTTCGTGTAATGACTGGACTTAGAAATTTTTCCAAGTGTATGATATAAAATATTATTTCACATCTATAACGATGCCATTGGTATTTATAATTTTATATGGATGTCGTATATCGTCAATATGAATATGATATAGTCGATAGGGTCGTCTGAATGATGATATTATAATATTATGTTTGGTACGTATCGTGTCGCCGGAGCGTCTGGGACTTAGTCGTTTTTCGATCGACTTCACATATGATATGAAAAATATTTGTTCGAAATGAAAGTTCCGCTTACGAATAAGTTTCATATTGATTGTATACATGGATGATATGCTGTTGGTGTGATCGATTTCTTCGAAATACGGAAATTATTAAAGATTTTTGTGTAACACCCTCCCGGTTCGTGTAATGACTGGACTTAGAAATTTTTCCAAGTGTATGATATAAAAATATTATTTCACATCTATAACGATGCCATTGGTATTTATAATTTTTATATGGATGTCGTATATCGTCAATATAATATGATATAGTCGATAGGGTCGTCTGAATGATGATATTATAATATTATGTTTGGTACGTATCGTGTCGCCGGAGCGTCTGGGACTTAGTCGTTTTTCGATCGACTTCACATATGATATGAAAAATATTTGTTCGAAATGAAAGTTCCGCTTACGAATAAGTTTCATATTGATTGTATACGTGGATGATATGCTGTTGGTGTGATCGATTTCTTCGAAATACGGAAATTATTAAAGATTTTTGTGTAACACCCTCCCGGTTCGTGTAATGACTGGACTTAGAAATTTTTCCAAGTGTATGATATAAAAATATTATTTCACATCTATAACGATGCCATTGGTATTTATAATTTTTATATGGATGTCGTATATCGTCAATATAAATATGATATAGTCGATAGGGTCGTCTGAATGATGATATTATAATATTATGTTTGGTACGTATCGTGTCGCCGGAGCGTCTGGACTTAGTCGTTTTTCGATCGACTTCACATATGATATGAAAAATTTTGTTCGAAATGAAAGTTCCGCTTACGAATAAATTTCATATTGATTGTATACATGGATGATATGCTGTTGGTGTGATCGATTTCTTCGAAATACGGAAATTATTAAAGATTTTTGTGTAACACCCTCCCGGTTCGTGTAATGACTGGACTTAGAAATTTTTCCAAGTGTATGATATAAAATATTATTTCACATCTATAACGATGCCATTGGTATTTATAATTTTATATGGATGTCGTATATCGTCAATATAAATATGATATAGTCGATAGGGTCATCTGAATGATGATATTATAATATTATGTTTGGTTCGTATCGTGTCGGCGGAGCGTCTGGGACTTAGTCGTTTTTCGATCGACTTCACATATGATATGAAAAATATTTGTTCGAAATGAAAGTTCCGCTTACGAATAAGTTTCATATTGATTGTATACGTGGATGATATGCTGTTGGTGTGATCGATTTCTTCGAAATACGGAAATTATTAAAGATTTTTGTGTAACACCCTCCCGTTCGTGTAATGACTGGACTTAGAAATTTTCCAAGTGTATGATATAAAAATATTATTTCACATCTATAACGATGCCATTGGTATTTATAATTTTTATATGGATGTCGTATATCGTCAATATAAATATGATATAGTCGATAGGGTCGTCTGAATGATGATATTATAATATTATGTTTGGTACGTATCGTGTCGCCGGAGCGTCTGGACTTAGTCGTTTTTTCGATCGACTTCACATATGATATGAAAAATATTTGTTCGAAATGAAAGTTCCGCTTACGAATAAGTTTCATATTGATTGTATACATGGATGATATGCTGTTGGTGTGATCGATTTCTTCGAAATACGGAAATTATTAAAGATTTTTGTGTAACACCCTCCCGGTTCGTGTAATGACTGGACTTAGAAATTTTCCAAGTGTATGATATAAAAAATTTTTCACATCTATAACGATGCCATTGGTATTTATAATTTTTATATGGATGTCGTATATCGTCATATAATATGATATAGTCGATAGGGTCGTCTGAATGATGATATTATAATATTATGTTTGGTACGTATCGTGTCGCCGGAGCGTCTGGGACTTAGTCGTTTTTTCGATCGACTTCACATATGATATGAAAAATATTTGTTCGAAATGAAAGTTCCGCTTACGAATAAGTTTCATATTGATTGTATACATGGATGATATGCTGTTGGTGATCGATTTCTTCGAAATACGGAAATTATTAAAGATTTTTGTGTAACACCCTCCCGGTTCGTGTAATGACTGGACTTAGAAATTTTTCCAAGTGTATGATATAAAATATTATTTCACATCTATAACGATGCCATTGGTATTTATAATTTTTATATGGATGTCGTATATCGTCAATATAATATGATATAGTCGATAGGTCGTCTGAATGATGATATTATAATATTATGTTTGGTACGTATCGTGTCGCCGGAGCGTCTGGGACTTAGTCGTTTTTCGATCGACTTCACATATGATATGAAAATATTTGTTCGAAATGAAAGTTCCGCTTACGAATAAGTTTCATATTGATTGTATACATGGATGATATGCTGTTGGTGTGATCGATTTCTTCGAAATACGGAAATTATTAAAGATTTTTGTGTAACACCCTCCCGGTTCGTGTAATGACTGGACTTAGAAATTTTTCCAAGTGTATGATATAAAAATTATTTCACATCTATACGATGCCATTGGTATTTATAATTTTTAATATGGATGTCGTATATCGTCAATAAATATGATATAGTCGATGGGGTCTTCTGAATGATGATATTATAATATTATTTTTGGTACGTATCGTGTCGGCGGAGCGTCTGGGACTTAGTCGTTTTTTCGATCGACTTCACATATGATATGAAAAATTTGTTCGAAATGAAAGTTCCGCTACGAATAAGTTTCATATTGATTGTATACGTGGATGATATGCTGTTGGTGTGATCGATTTCTTCGAAATACGGAAATTATTAAAGATTTTGTGT
>NW_026869868.1:180000-199599 GCF_018135715.1 Danaus plexippus
TTTAGAAATAATAGCATCCCGTTGTTGCTGGCCACGCGTCATTACATTCATCACCGTTTGATTCATCTCTTTCAAGTCCTCTGAAGTTAAATGCAAACGTGAAAGTGCGTCAGCGGCAGAATTATTCTTCCCTTTTAAATATTCTAATACAAAATCATATTCTTCTAACGTTAACCTAAATTTAATTAAACGGCTAGATGGATCCCGCATTCCAAATAAATAGATAAGTGGCTTATGATCAGTCTGAATTTTGAATGTCCTACCATACAAATATGGACGAAAATGTTTCACGGCCCATACAATCGCAAGCAGTTCTTTTTCAATCGTTGGGTACCTTTTTTCTGCTTTGTTAAGACTACGACTAGCATAGGCTACAGGCCTACCGTCGCTGTTGCACAAAACTGCACCTACCCCATATTCTGATGCATCTGTTTGTAAAATAAATTGATTAGACTCCGAAAAGTCAGGGTATTGTAATACAGGATGGGATATTAAATTTTGTTTCAATAGTTCAAATGATTTTTGGCATTCCTCATCCCATTTAAAAATTAAATTTTTTCGACACAAATTATTTAATGGATATGCTTTTGTTGCAAAATTAGAAATAAATTTCCTATAATAATTTACAAAAGCAACGAATCTTTTGACTTCGTCGACTTTAGAAGGAACTGGGTAGTCTTTAACGACTTCTATTTTATCAGCATCTGGTATAACACCCTCTGCTGACACAATATGACCCAAGTAAAGTAGTTCCTTCTGCGAGAAAATACACTTTTGAGGATTTAACTTTAGATTAACTTTACGTAGTCTTTCAAAAATGGATTGTAAATTCTTAATATGACTTGGTAAGTCTCTACTATAACAAACTCAATCGTCTTGGTACACCAAACATTTTTCGTATGTTAACCCTGTCATTGCCATTGTCATCATTCGCGAAAATGAACTAGGACTGGTCTTTAAGCCCATAGGCATTCTAGTCATCTGAAACTGTCCGGAACAAAAAGCAGTATACTTGCGACTGTCTGGGTCTAAGCTTACATTATAGTAACCTTGATGTAAATCTAAATGAGAAAAATACTTGCAACCAGATAACGAATCTAAAATTTCTGTTATATTTGGAAGAGGAAATTTATCATCATTCAACTGTTAATAAGTTTTCTGTAATCTATGACCAAACGCCATTTTTTGTTTCCATTTTGGTCACTTTTCTTTGGCACCAACAAGATTGGACTGGACCATTCACTTTGACATGGTTCAATAATATTTTCTTTCAACATTTGAACAATTTGGTTTTTAATTTCATTTTTTAAAGCATGAGGCAATCGATAAGGTTTTGAAAATATTGGTTGTACATCCGGTTTTACTTTAATTGAGTGTTGATAAATATCAGTGGTTGATAACTTGTCCCCTTCCAAATAAAAGATATCGGGATATTTCGCACATAAACTTTCTATATTAATCCTTTCCTCTTTATTTAATTTATTTAACCTCAATTCTGACAAGAGTGTTTTAACTCGCAATGCACTTTTATCGATCTTATCAAAGTTACAAATATTATATTCCTTTAAATTTTCTATATTAAGTTTAATTTCAGACAAAGTTATATCTTTTGAGGTCGCATTCAAAATTCGAACTGGTATTTTGCCATTAATTGGATGTACTAACGTACTCTCTATAAATACTCCCTCACATGCTTCTTTCGTACATACCACACATTCCTCGGTTAAACTGGTATTAATATAGTGAATTGATTCTGATCTGGCAGGTAACGACAATAAATGACTACACGAGTCTATTAATTGCAAAGATATTTGTTTAGATTCACTGATCCATAAGGACAGACTATTATGTTTCATATCAATCACCGCTCCATACTTTCCTAAAAAGTCTTGTCCTAAAATACCATGCGATTTACAAGGTAACGTGTCAAATACATAAAACTTATGACTAATATACTGCCCGTGTACTGTCAACTGTAAACATACGTATCCGATAGCCTGTATTTTTCCACCTATCCCGTTTATTGTTATGTTTTCTCTGTTAATTGGAATGTTGAAATCTAAAGCATGTTTATATTTTATAGCCGAAATTGAGGCTCCTATATCTATGAGCCAGTTAAACGCGTATCTGTCTTTAAAGAATAATTTTATGAAGTAACTACTATCGCTAGGTAGAATACTATATGTTGTAGGCACGAAAAAAATCATTTTCAGGTTCCGAATTCTAAGCGGATGAACTCGATTGAGGCTGTGACTTATTAGTTACTACTGTCCGAATCTGTTTTCTGAATGGTCTATGACCCCTAGAATAATTTTTGAAAGTTCTACTTCGATAAGGCGCTCTACCCCGGGGCGCTCCCCGTGGCTGAGATTGTGGCTCCTGGGCCCATTGTCTAGTCCTGGTATGCGACTGTCGCCCGTTGTAGCTAGGGTTGCCTCGCCAACGGTCAGTGTTGTACGTACCTCTTGGAATGCTTTGATGAGAAGGCAGCCTGGAAGTGATTTTAAAGAAACGATTATTATTAAGCCTTGTTAGTGTAAACACTTCAGCAGTTGAACTTGAACCTGAAATGTCCTCATCGATTGCGGCCTGAAACGCATCTTTCATATTTTTGAGCCGTAATAATAGTGCCAATCCTACGATTTCTCAATCCGTCGCTAAATTGACAAATTGCCTGTTTTTTGTTAATAGATTTTAAAATATTAAATTTTTCATCATTTCCCTCAGATTGAGAAATTGTAAGGTTTTTCCAAAAAAAATCTATAGATTCATCATTTTGCCTGCAATTAAAAAAATTGTTTTTGCAAGGCATTCGTAGATTTTATTGGTAAAAGTAACCTTTTCATATCATTTAAAAGATCAGGTACAGTGTCGTATTTTGTTGCTAATTTTAGCTTAGCAGACTGCTACAATCTGCTTTTCAAAACAAAAGATATTAAATACATCTGTGACTCAGTATTGAGAACCGAACTATAGTACTCAATACCATCGATAAGTTGTCGTAAATTAGAAAGCTCATCATTCATCACTGGCAATAAGCTCAAAGCTACCTTCAGATCGAATTAATCCATCGTTGAAAAACTACTAGAGCTCCCTGAAATTCGACACAACTCAGTAATTTCATCAAACAATTTCTTAATATCCGTAGAATATTTTTCAAAAATAAGAAGCTCGTCCTCTCCTATACTCTTCCGTCCAATGCTTCCTATTATTATATTGTAGTTATTATATTGTGCAATAACACACTAAGCTTCGTCTAACTTAGTCTGCAATATTTTACCTTGTCGCCTAGCAGGTCCTATTTTAATTTAATATTGTCTCACTACTAATAAATCGTCATATAATTTCTTTAAAAATGCTGCCATAGAGTTACAAAATACATGCTATGCAAAATAGAATATTAACATACCTGTTTGAAACCCTGGATCCTCCGCATATTGTTAAGAACTGTAACATTTATAGTAACACACGAGTATACATTATATATTCAGTTACATACATTTAGTTATACATATTTAATTATACTAAGTTAATATACTTAGAAAATATTCTTAACTAATAAATTTTATTACTTTTTATTATTATTTTTTTTTTATACTATATATATCGGATTTTATTATAAATTCATTATTTTAAAGACAGGACGCCAGCCTCGCTGACGTCTCTAATGTCACTTGTTTCAGTAAGTTCCAGATATTTTAAAATGAAACTTCAATTCTTCTAAATGTTCTTGTATTTCTCGAAGGTTCTTTATGCTCCGCACTCGCTGAACTCTGCAGTTCCCTGTGGTGCGTCCAGACGTCATATTTAAACCAGAATTCAAACATAGTTCTATTCTCTTTGATTTCGTTTTACTTTTAACAATAGTAACGACGACCAATAAGTTGTTATAATAATTGATGCCAGTTATTTCCATGTTGCATCCGTCATTGAAGCTGCTTGCGCCGATATATATTATATAATAACAATATTGATTATACGTTGGTAAATAAGGCTACAGTCCACTAAATAATGTCCATAAACTTGCCGAAATTCCGATATACGCGAAAAAAAATACACATATTTATGTAACTGCATTTCACTTCACACCCTTTTATACGCTTTTTAACACTTTTCGGTTTAAAGACATTTATTTCTCATAAAGAACACAAAAGTTCACTTATAATAAGAAAATAAAATTTTGCTTGAGGGTACATTTAAAAGTCTGCCTTATGAATTATATACAGTAAAATGAAATGTTGCGGGTAGTTATATTACACAAACATGTTTAGGTAGGGGTTACATTAACTTATAAATTATTTTGCACATATTCCATTACACGTTTTTTGAATATAGGAAAACTCTTGCTATTAATGACTAAGTCTGATAATTTATTAAAATTTGAACTCCTTCAAATAGAATGTTTCTCTTCCATAGTTGGTTCTGGTTTTTGGAAGTTCTAGTTTATTACGTTTTCTAGTGTGGTATGTATGTGTTTTTTTATGAAAGTGTAATTGTGAATGTGTTTTATTTGTTAATTTTTCTAATCAACATGCAGGTTTTTAAAGTGTATAATTGATTTATATTAAGAAATTTTTTTTTTTTTTTTGTATAATTCAACGGATGGCGTCATATAATCATATTTATAAAGAACTTTAATAATTTTATTTTGTAAGTTTGTAATGACTTTATGTTAGACTTCGCAGCAGTTCCCCATATTTCAATAAGATATTCGATATGAGGTTTTACTAAAGAATTATAAATAATAGGACGAATTGTATTAGGTACACATAAGGAAATTTTACGTAGTGCTATCCTATCCTCCTATCAAAGGGGATATTTTATTTTATTCATTCGCTAATAACATTTAAATCACGTTGAGCTACGTCAATTATATTTTTAATGTTATCACCAAAGTAAAATGCATATATGCTTGTGCATAATAAGCTTGTGTCATCCGCATAAAGAGTTATATCTCCAGACAAATAATTGTACTAATGCTATTTATATAAATTAAAAACAATAGCGGTCCCAAGATAGAGCCTTGTGGTACTCCATATGTTAACGTTGCGGGCTTACTTTGAAATTTTCCGATTTTAACAATTTCCTTGCGACGATGTATATGATTCTAAAATTTTGATTGCCGAACCTGTTATACCTTCTTTATGTAGTTTTTGTAATAATAAATTATGGCTGACCGTGTCGAAAGCCTTTTTTAAATCGATAAAGATACCTAGAACGATTTGCTTACTATCCAACGCGTTTTTAATTTTGGTGACAATATCCACAGTTGCTGAAAGTGTATTAGATTTCGGACGAAAGCCATATTGTTGACTAAAAAAGAAGTTTTGTTTATTGAGGTAATTATAGAGACGGATATATATTAATTTTTCTAAAATTTTTTACAAAACTGGTAAAACAGATATCGGCCGATAATTCCCCGGATCTGTTTTACTTCCGGATTTATAAACTGGCGTAACTTTAGCAATCTTTAAACTTTCGGGGAATTTTCCTTGTGTAAGACATTTGTTAAAACAGTCAGTAAGATTATCTAGAATAAAGTATTTTATACACTTTATATCTTTTACGCCGATGTCATCGATGCCTTTACTTGTGTTTACGTTCAATTTGTCAATTATTTCACCAACCTCTTTTTTTGTGGTGGGTGCAAATGACTGAATAGTGTTATTTTGTGAATGTGCAAGACTGGAAGTAAGTTTTTGAGGATATGATTGGGGTATTTTACTTGCTAAATCCGAACCAACAGTGGAAAAGAAATCATTAAAAAGTTGACAAATCTCATAAGGATTATTTACTACTATATTGGAATCTCGAACAAGATTTGGAGGTATGATATTTATCTTATTTTTGTTATTGACGAGACTGTTAATTAAATCCCACATTTTTCTTGGCCGCTTATTACATTTTTCAAAGGCGTTAGAATAGAAGTTAATTTTAGCATTACGTGTAGTTTTGAAAGCTTCGTACCTTTTGGTTTTGAATGTTGTTTCCCTTTCGGTATTTTTAATATCAGCTCTATGTTGGTTCCAGGCAATATTTCGATCACGTAAACTATTTAACACCTCTTTGTTTATCCAGTCTTCTCTGGGTTTATTTAAAAAAAAATATTTTTGTGCATTTATTTTCTTGAATTTTAGTCTTAATTAAATTTTCAAATATTTCATAATCGTAGTCTTTATTTTGGATCACAGTTGTTCCATTCCATTCATTCCATTCAGTTCCATTGATTTATATAAAGCAGTATAGTCAGTTGCCAAGTACTCATGTGTCTCTCTTTTCTTATCAACTTTAATTTGTTTGATATCTAGGTAAATCTGCTTATGGTCAGACAATGGGGTATCAAGAAGAGCCATGTGGAAACTCACACCTTGCATATTTGTCGAAACGTGGTCTATAATAGATTTTGTTGTGTGTGTTTCTCTTGTACAAAAGTCTTCATTGAGATTGTTAAGGATTGTATATCCGGCATCATTTATCACGTTGTTATAGTTATTTGTATTATGGTCCTCACTTATCAGGTTAATATTAAAATCTCCAAATATTAAGCTTATACGTTTTTTCTCTAGCTGTTGACTGTAGCTTTCTATAAAATCTTTTGTTTTTGTGTTAGGTGGTTTGTATATAGCTCCAATATTAATTGCATATTTTTCTATATATACCCAAATGTATTCGTTTTCTTCTCTATTAATAACTTCAACATTTTCATGCTTAAGACAACTATGAATATATATAGATACTCCACCCCCGATCCAACCCTTTCTATAACTATATATGTGCGTATAATTTGGAATCTCAAGTAATGCTGCATCTAAATCAGACTTTATCCATGTTTCAGAAATCAGTATTAAATGTATAGTGCTTTTTATTGAGTGTAGTATGCATTTTATTTCATCTAATTTATAAATTTTTACAAGACTTCTTATATTTGTATATAAAAATTTTAGAGATGATTTAGTTTTATGGATGTCCTCGTAACAATTTAGTTTCTGATAAATAATATTAAGTTCATCGTTGTATTGACTATTTATTTTGACAGGTATGGTCCCTGTCGCGTACTGTTTTTTGGGTTATACTTTACAATTTTTGGAACATCATTTACATATTTTATAATAAGGTCTTTTTCTCCATTTTTTTGTCGGGATACCAGTTCATCTTGTAGTTTTTTCATGTGTTGTTGTTGACACTAAGTTTGATCGGCGTAAATTCGGATTTTGTCTAACTTATGTTTGCTTTTATTTTTAAGTAAATATTTTGCAGTTTCCTTTTTCTCAAAGCACACTTTTAGAGATCTATCTTTATTAGGGTTGTATTTTCCTAGCCTAAAGACTGTAGTAGGGTTTGGGCAGTCCTCATAAATAGCTTTAATTAATTTCATAGCTTCATCCTTGTCATTATCACGTCTGATTGTACTATTAGGACTTTGTCTCGGGAATCCCTACTAGTATGACATTTTTTCCTCGCTTAGCGCGTTCTTGTAGCTCTGAAATGGTTTCCTCGCAGGACAGGGGATATTCTTTAGGATAATCAGTTTTAGAGTTATTTTTTAAATAACAAATATCATTTTCAAGAACGTGTATTTTTTGTTCTATAGTATCAGTTAGTAACTTCATTTCTTTTAAGTCGACTTTCGTTTGGTTTTGCTCCAATATTAAAGATTCTAAAGCAGCATTATTAGACTTTAATTCATCTTTTATTTCATTATGTAAAGATAAGGAACATTCCTGGTGCTTTTTTGTAAAATCTTGGAAAAAAGACATCATCTCCTTCCAAAATTCGTTAGTCAAAGAGGCACAATCACATTCGTATTTCCTTTTTCTAAGCGTGACATTGTAGTCATCCAATGTTCATAAATCCGGTGATGACCCACTTCCGCTATCGCTTATGAGTTTTCCGCTAACGCTTAGTGATTTTAAATGAATACTTGCAAAAACGCTTAGTGATTTTACACTTTGCTCTCATCGATCTTCAAATCGGGGTAACCCTGGCGCCGTCGAAAGGAGAGTTGTCGCACCCTGCTGCCACTCGCGTTCAGCTCAAATTCCTGCCGTATCCATCTCATATGACATTTCCGATACATCCGGAATACTCCATAAAGGACTCCCAAAACTAGGCAGAGTACCACCACGCATAACAGGATGCTCGACGTTTTCACATGAAATCGGAACTCCTCAATTGGTGCATCATCTGTGCCCCCAGCTGCATTTTGTGCTATCACGATGTTCTCTTCTTTAGACTGCTGTTTCCCCATTTTCGAAGCACACTTTTAAAACACTAGCGTCGCTGTCGTAAGTTTTAATAAAATTCGTTTTATTATCCGACGATTGCATTGTGACGAGAAGACGTTGTTTATAAATCACTGTCCATATATGTAAAATCGGTCGGCGACGCGACGGCGCACGGTGTTAGAATACTCGCGCGCGTGAATCTACTTAAGGCAGGGTCGCCATGTAATGTGGTGCCCTGAGAGAGGAATGAAAGCCGAGACTGCTGAGTAGATACTGCCTTTATTTCAAATAGATCGTACATTAAATAGGTACCAAAGTAGGTTACATATTATATAATGACTAGTTAATATAATCTATTCACTACATCTCATTATAATATTCTTATGACTTCGTATAAACTACCTGAATCACGAATCACGTCAGGGTCACCAATTTGCCTGAAAGTCTTGTAGTTGATGTAATGAAAAGGCAATCTAGTATATATAAGTATTGTAATATTATAATTTACAATTTAATCATTGAGACGAGTTTACAGCGCTAAGTTCCGATGGCGACTGTCGATACAAATATGATAATTTATTTATTTAGTATGTAACATATCGGATATCGGTTTGTTTCTGAGTGCCGATATGGAAGGTGATTATCGCTTTCATTAATAACATCATAATATATAAAACGTACGCACATTACTATCATCGTATGTAGGCAGTCCACGTCACATGCAAGAGTACATACAGGATGCTATGACTTTCGTGCGTGAATATGGACGACCGTGTCTTTTTATTACTTTTACATGTAATCCAAAATGGCAGGAAATTACATCATTACTATTACCAGGACAAAATGCAATACATCGTCATGACATCACAGCACGTGTGTTTAAAAAAAAATTAAAGTCTTAAATCAGCTTTAATAAGAAGTTGCATGTATTTGGTCCCACACGTTCTTGGACGTATTCAGTTGAGTGGCAAAAGCCACAAAAGTGATACCATATTCACCTCTGCTCAGCAAAACATTCAATGCTCATATTAATGTTGAGTCATGCAGTTCGGTGAAGAGTATCAAATATATTTGCAAATATGTTAATAAAGGAAGTGATATCGCTGTATTTAGAATTGAAAATACTAATGTCAATGCTCCTCCGTTGAATAAAAATGATGAAATTAATTACCATATTCATGAAAGAGATCCAGCTAAATGGATAACTATTTAGCTGTCCATATTGAAAACGGCCAGCGCATATATTTCACGGACGATACAGCGCTTGATCGTACTATAAATCTACCAAAAACTACGCTCACGAATTTTTTGAACTGTGCAATCGTGCGGATGCGTTTGGAGCCTTCGCACAAACACTGCTCTATTCTGAAGTTCCGCGATAATTTACATGGGCTTTATTGAAAAAATGGATGCCCCGCAAGACAGGGACATCAGTTGATACGTGCCCCGGTTTATTTAAAACAAATAATTTGGGACGTGTATATACAGTCAATCCAAGGCAGACTCAGTGTTTTTATCTGCGACTGCCGTTGGTTAATGTCACCGGACCATTATCATTTCAAGATATACGCAAGGTAGATGGACGACAGTATCCAACGTATAAAGATGCATGCCTTGCACTAGGCTTACTAGAAGATGACAATCAATGGGACAGTATGCTTGCTGAAGCAGCATTTGACTGCACAGGAACACAAATTCGTCTACTATTTGCTATAGTATTGACTGTATACTTCTCGGCCCGAGCGCAAATGTTGTGGGATAATCACAAAGATTCAATGACTGATGACATTTTGTATCTATATCGTACAAGGTACAACGATCTAAGGATGTCATTCTGTGACACAATGTACAATAAATCATTGATTGCTATCGAGGGTCTTTGCATTGCTATTGCGAATTTACCAATCAGTCATTTCGGTACGAGTTCACCGAATCGAAGTGCATCTGATTTACTAAACATAGATATGAATCGTGAACTGCAGCACAATACTGTGGAAATGGCAGGCATTGTTAGACGCAATAATCCATCATTAAATGATGAACAAAAAATTATTTACGACCGCCAGCCAGCATAATGGCAATTTCGGCAGAACAAGGAGGATTCTTTTTTTTGGATGCACCAGGTGGAACTCGCAGAACGTTCCTTATTTCGCTACTTCTTGCCGAGATACGATCAAAAAATGGCATCGCGTTGCATCTTCTGGCATTGCAGCAACTTTATTATATGGAGGCAGAACAGCTCATTCAGCATTTAAGCTGCCATTGAATATCCAAAATAATTCAGAAACTGTGTGCAACATACAAAAACAATCGTCTATGACCACAGTGCTGAAACAACCTAAAATTATTATCTGGGATGAATGCACTATGGCACACAAACATTCGCTTGAGGCATTGGATAGGACATTAAAGGATATTAAAAACAACGATAAATTATTTGGTGGCACTTTGTTACTTCTTTCAGGTGATTTCAGGCAAACACTTCCTGTTATTCCACGTTCAACGTACCCTGATGAAATCAACGCTTGCTTAAAAACATCGCGACCATTACGTAATGTTGAAAAAGTACAACTGACGGTGAACATGCGCGTTCATATGCTTCAGGATCCATCCGCCGAAACATTCTCTAAACAACTGTTAGATATTGGCGATGGGAAAGTTGGTGTACATGAAAATACTGGATGCATTAAATTACAGACGGACTTCTGCCCAATCATCGACTCGCAAAATACTCTCATCGATCGCATATTTCCCGACGTACACACACAATATGTAAATCATAAGTGGCTGGCAGAAAGAGCGATTTTGGAAAGTAAAGATGTGGACGTCAATGGATTAAATTCAAAGATACAACAGTTGTTACCTGGGGACTTGATGTCATATAAATCTATCGATGCAGTTTGTGATACCAACGAGGCTGTGAATTATCCAATTGAGTTTTTAAATTCATTGGATTTGCCAGGCATGCCATCACGCAATTTACAATTGAAAGTTGGATCACCGATTATTTTGCTTCGTAACTTAAACCCACCAAAGCTATGTAATGGCTCACGATTAGTCATTAAAACATTAATGAAAAACATTTTAGAAGCCATCATCTTGAATGGCAAGTTTGAAGGCGAAAATGTGTTGCTGCCACGAATCCCTACGATTCCGACAGATGTGGCAATTGAGTTCAAACGCACTCAATTTCCAATTAAATTGGCATTCGCTATGACAATCAATAAGTCACAAGGCCAGACATTGTCTGTATGAGGCTTAGATTTGGAAACACCATGCTTTTCCCATGGACAACTATATGTGGCATGTTCTCGCGTGGGAAAACCATCCAGTGGGTTTGTGTTGGCTAAAGACGGACTAACCAAGAATATTTTACACTCTATTGACGTAAGATATTAATTTTTTTTTTTCAACTGCCATAATTGATAGTTACAATATGAATAATTATTTTTGATATTTAGATAACTAGCAAGAATTGTAATTTAAAATATATTCTCTACATTAATAAACATTAATTTATTACCCTACATAAAGCATTCTTTTATTGGTTATAACGCTTTCGATTATAAGTATATCCCCGAACACTTATAGTAGATAATTATTATTAAACTAAAACAATGTTTCCTATAAATAATATACATTGCAAAACAACGTGTTACGTACGCGCTACATATTATAAAATAAATTAACATCGCCGGGGTAACATCGTTGTATGGATAAAATATCATATAACAAGTGACAGATTGGAGGGCGCTACTGAGACGCGGTAACAACATAGTCCGTATAAAAAAGTTATTTAAATATATAATTAAAGTGAATTTAGTGGTAAAAATCGTACAAGTGACAATAAACAAGTGAATATGGCTATATAGTGAAGACAAGGTTCTAAGTTAACGAATAACACACAAAACATCTAAAAAACTGATGTGTAAACAAACAACAATCTACGAACTTTTCAAGTCTATTCTCGTGAATCCAAGAACTTAAATTGTACCAGTGTTAATCAGTGTTAATCTAAGAAAGTGCCAGAGTGCTAATAAATGGAAGATTGCGAAAGTTACCTCATTTTTGGAAAACATAAACGCACATCTGAATGAATCTGCAATTTCGCTCGTCATAGAAAATAAACTGAGAAACAGCGCCATCTAGTTGAAAAGTAACACACTACGTTCGACGCACAATAGATACGAAACACTACGAAATAATTTATCTGCCATAATAAATAAACTGAGAAACAGCGCCATCTAGTTGAAAAGTAACACACTACGTTCGACGCACAATAGATACGAAACACTACGAAATAATTTATCTGCCATAGTAAATAAACTGAGAAACAGCGCCATCTAGTTGAAAAGTAACACACTACGTTCGACGCACAATAGATACGAAACACTACGAAATAATTTATCTGCCATAGTAAATAAACTGAGAAACAGCGCCATCTAATAGTAAAGTACCACACTACGTTCGACTCTACGTTGGATCTATCAATCTATCTCACAATAGTGACGAAACAATACTAACGAGTTCTACTAGAGGGCGCAACTAGTACCAAAACAAAACACTATGGAGGAAATTATGACAGCCTTAGAAAATATTCAAAAAGAACTGAACGTACAAAAAATAGAAATTCAGAAAAGTGGCGAAAAGGTAACAGAACAAGTAACGGTACGACACGCATACGTCGTCTACCCATTCGTACCAATTAATTAATAATAACAAATTAAAAGATATATTTTTGAAGTGAACAACTATTTTAAAGTGTATTAGATACTCAAGTTTAAATGTGCTTGATAAAAACTAAAATAATAAACGTTAAAACTTAAAATTAACGAAAATATAGAAATAATTGGTGTAAACTAGTGAAGTGGCCAGTGTGTTGTACAAAACGCGTAAGCGACTCGGAATACACGGCGCTTACGACGTTCTGGACGTGACATTTTTATAAAGCAAAGTAATACTTATGCAGTGTTTCTTTTTGTTTAGCTTCCTCACGTTATAAAACAAAATGGATTGCGAACAATGTACGGATATGTTTAAACCTGAGGTATCTATTAAATGCGTTAGCTGTCAAGGTAACTTCCATCACGAATGTATTGGATTATCAGAAGGTGATTTTAAGAAAATGTTGCCAGTGAATAAGGCCAAATGGAAGTGTCCTAATTGTAAAATTTCTAAAAAGATTGGTCAAAGCAGTCCCCAGGAGCTGACCGCGTCTCAACCGCATCCTATTTCAAACGTTGATGCAAACTCTTTAACGTCTCATTTCGATGAGCGTTTAATAGATTACGCTCGACTATCGAGTCATTCAAAACTTTTATGACTGACGAATTGAAAAAAGTTACTGATGCGGTCAAGAAGTGGACTGAAAGAATTGTAAACATCGAGTCATCTGTAAAAAGTGTCAATCAAAGAATAGATAATTTTGAGGTCGAATTATCTAAAATAGATAGTTTGCAAGCGGAACTAAATAACTTAAAGACATTGATCAAGGACTTAAAGGAAAGCCACAGTAAGGATGAGCAATGGGTTCGGCGCTCTAATATACAGATTAATGGCATACCTCAAAAAAAGGGCGAGAATTTAATAAATATAGTTAAATTACTTGCTGAAAGATCAGACTTTAAATTGTGCCCTGATCCTGACATTGACTTTGTTACTCGAGTAGCCGCCAAAAATGATTCGGACATTAAAAAGCCTAAACCTATTATTGTGAAGATGCGGGCTCGATATAAAAAGGTTGATTTCTTGTCATCACTTCGCGAATTAGGAAGCATCAAGGCGTCCGACATTGGATTTCCAGGGCTGCAAATCAAATATTGTTAATCTCCACGCGTAACCAAGCATTATTGAGAGAAGCCAAACGTCTCTCTAAGGAAAAAGGTTATGTCTATTGTTGGGTCCGGAATTGCACGATTATGGTACGAAGAGCAGATAACTCGCCCGTACTCCACATTACATCTGAAGAATCTTTAAAAAAAATCTCCTAAGCGTTAACTCGTTATTTAATGTTTTTTTTACTTACTTAATTTATTATAGGCAATCGTTATATTTTTTATATTCTTATATTTTTTATGTAATTCTTTGCATTATATATTACTTTATACCTTATCATCGAATTAAATTTGATGAAATTGCTATGCTTGTCGGTGGGTATGAGTCTAAATCTTGTGATAAGTTAATTTTACTTCTTCTATTTAATAAAAATAAGCCTAGGGGTGATTGCTCAGATAGTACTCTACTTAAGTACTGGATCATGTTATTCGAAAACTTTAATTGGACAATTCGTAATAACCAGAATGCATATTTGTATATTTTTCTATATCCGCCATGATTTTGGATATTTTTTACCACAACGCTCGTGGCTTACGCGCCAAGACAAAACAATTTTATCTTAATGTATTAAATCATAACTATGACATTATGTGCCTAACAGAAGCGTGGCTTTTGGAAGGTATTTTTGACGAGGAATTATTTGATACCCGATATACTGTGTATCGTAATGACCGTAAATATGACTGTCTTGATGTGGAGAGAGGGGGTGGAACATTAATAGCTATTCGTAAGGAATTTTCTGTAGACATGTGTATTAGAGAATTTTCACCAACCCATCCTCATGTCGATATTACATACTTAAAAAATATATTGCGGCACAACTTACCACATAAGTCAATATTTCTTTTCTGTAGCTATTTTCCACAAAATTGTTACCAGGCTGAGTCACAATTGGAATTTTTCGAGTTCGTTTCCGACTTAATTATTCATCATCCACGTCAAGACATTGTGATGGTGGGTGACTTTAACGTAAGTAAATCGGTTTGGTTATATGGTGATGATGACAGCTCTCTTAATATTTCGAATCCTTCCGCGGATGTTATAACGTATCAGTTATCTGCATTTATATATTTTACAGGCTTGCGTCAGTTTAATCACGTTATAATGTAGACGGCAGGTTATTGGATTTAATTCTTTCAAATTTACACTGTGATGTGTCTCGTACCGCCCCTTCATCTGAGCCAGAGGACGCCCACCACCCTGCTCTCTGTCTTATTATAGATATTTGTTCAATGAAAGGAATGTAAGACCTACTAGGCGTATTGTTCGTTTATATCACAAGGCTGACTACGAGGCTGTTAGTGCTGAACTAAACAAAGTTAATTGCGAGCTTCAGTTAAATAATAAAAATATAACCGAAGCAGTCGATACGTTTTATCAAATCGTGGACCAGATCATACAACATTTTATTCCATCAAAAGTGATTACTGAAAACAATAAATATCCTTGTCGGCACTCTCGGAGACTAATTACCTTAATAAATAAAAAATTAAAATGGCATAGGAAGTGGAAAAATTATGGACGAATATGTGATTACAATAAATTATCATCGTCAAATTTTGAAAGAAAAGAATGAAATACAAGAAAAAAGAATTCAATTTATGGAAAAGCAAGCGAGACGAAGACACATAATTTTCTTCGGTATTGAAGAGGACGAGACGTCCTGCCGTGACTTAGGAGGACAACATACTGCAATTCATAAGGGAAAAATTGACCTTAAAGTTGGATTGTAGAGAGATTCGGGAATTAGGAGAGTAGGAAAAAAAGATGATAAACCGCGACCATCAATTGTAACTTTTTCTACCCTTGGTTTAAAGATCAGCATTCTCAAACAAAAAAGATTACTGAAAAACACCCAATATTATTGGAACGAAGACTACCCTAAGTATGTATTGGAAAAAAGGAAAGAACTGCAAGAAGCGAAAAGAGAGCGTGAGAAAGGAAATAAAGTCACGATAAACTTGTTATATTAACATCACACAACAAAAGAACACTGGAGTCTTCACCAGAGTCAGATCCCAATCCTCAAGCACTAGACGGTAATAGTACAATAAGAGCCAGCAGAAAGAACAAAATTAAACAATCAAACTCATCTACAACCAGACCAAGCAGTGTCTCAGGAGGAGTTCTGAAACCAGGCACTCTAAGTTACCTGGTAAACAATAACGTCAACACACCACGTAACCAAATCAACAACAATGCAACCAATAACTTACAGCCATAGCAACCAACATCCCTCTCCCTCAACGATGCAACACTCAACCAATCGCAACTAAGCAACGAAAACCATCTTCCACTCCGGCTGGTCACCGAGGGAGATCGACACCAACACCCTCTGAAGAAGATACCTCAAACTTCTTCAATAACAAGAAAAGAGACACCAACCCAAGCATTACTTAACTCAACTAAAAAGAAGAGTGATCAGCTCTACATAATAACTTACAGCGTCAGAACTCTACCTACTCACGAACGCTTAACCGAACTTAGCGAAGCACCCATTAGAGTTAAATACGACATAGTCGGGTCGTGTGAAATAAGAAGGACGGGCACCCGGGACATACACCGGGCAAACATGGAGCAGGTTTGTTAATAAATAAAAGCCGCGAGAACTGGATGGAAAGAGTCGTAGGTATAAATTATAGAGTAGCGTTACTGAACCTAAACATACGAGGACTGTCTGTATCAACTATACAAATATACGCAGCGACTGAAACAGCGTGTGAAGAGGAGATCAACACCTTTAACAGAGCCCTAGACCAAGCCAACAAAAACTATATAATAATGGGTGATTTTAACGCGAAAATAGGACAACCCAGAAAAGATGAACATCTAGTGATGAAAGCGAACGGGTACGGCGAAAGAAACCGGAGAGGTCAAAAGCTAATTGATTTGGCCCTCGAACTCAAACTTGCCATCTTAAATACTTTCTTTCATAAAAATCCAAAACAAAGATGGACCGGGCGTTCACCGAATGGAGAATACAAAAATGAAATATATTACGTACTGTCCGACCAACCAAACATCTCCCAAAACATAGAAGTTCTAAATCTGAATTGTCCGTCGGCCCACAGAGCGGTCGGAGCGACGACGGCTGTCACAAAGCAGAAGAAAAAACGCACGGCGTACAAAAGCAATCGACATTCATCACCGAAAACTGAACAAGAAATAATGTCTTAGAAACGAAACATTTCATCTCCGTTACCGGATATAAATAAATGCCAAGAAAATACATCACTACAGGCTTAAGGTTATAACCCAGAGCTTACAGGACGCTCGAACCCCGAGTTTATTTTACTTACAGAAATATGGAAATCCATATTGGAAAGAAATCATAAAACAAGCGATTATCCTCAGGAAGAAATAATGTCACTGGACGTTGTGTATAGTATAAGTTTAACAGGACTACTGACACCTGCTACTGAAGATAACATCAATGCTGTGCGACGCGTGAGAGAGGGAGCCATCAGAAGACTCGGGCAAGCCTGGGCATTACTGTGAGCACGGGGCCTGACCCGCGTGTCGCCTGAAAGCGGTAATGAAGAATTTAACTGAAGAAGGTCCGTCGCGGAGGCGCGTCCCCCGCGGCGGCTGAGGTGGGGGCGTCTAGCAAATAAAACCACTGGTGAGTCGTAATGATTCGTTTATTAGTCCCGGCCGCGCCGCCCGCCCGCCCTCGCCCGCCCGTGAAATGAAAGCCAGGGCTTTAAATACATAATTTATTAGTATGGTACATTACTATTTTTTTGTGTGGCTTCCTTCACTAGCTGTCCTGTAGACTGGTGAACCTGTTCCCGGTGCTGAGCGTGGAGCGGTGTTGTCGCTGCGTGTCGGGCGCCCCGCCCCCGCCCCCGCCCGCCCAGCCGGGCCGCGCGCCCCGCGCCGCGCCCAGCACCGGGAAGTAGTCGTCGTTGTGTATGTCCGGGGCGTTCTTCTGGAATGTTAACAGTCACTGTCAAAACCCACTCTCACTCGCACCTTCAACACACGCTCCGCTCGTGTTGTTACGGACGCGCTACATATTATAAAATAAATGAACATCGCCGGGGTAACATCGTGTATCGTGTATGGATAAAATATCATATAACAAGTGACGCCGCTGACTCCGCGGAACGAACACCAAGCCGTGTGAACCAGAAGATTCCTAATACCACACAGCTATGGAATGGCACTGCTATCCTAACATCGGGGCAATCATGTAGTCTTAGGTATGGGTTATAAGTTTTAATATGTAATTCTTATTATAATATACACATAAGTAAGTTTCGTAGTCTTCCCGGACCCTCCGGTTGCCACCTCATATAATTTTGTTATTAATTTTCAACCGAACATATTAAAATGCGGTGTTTTATATTTTTAAAGAAAATTGAAAATATAACAGATAGTGGCAGGTAATACAAGTTAAACCTAAGTTCATGTGCAGGTGTCTGTGTGTCCGTATGTAAGCGTGTTTGTGTGTGTCTCACTCTGTGCTGCTGTGTGCGCCTAGGCTCCGCGGCCCTGTTCCTGGACTGTGGCGGGACGTAGGCGGCAGGGGCGGCGGGCTCGCGCTCCTCCTTCACGGCCGGCGCCGGGGGCTGCTCCGCTGACACGGGCTCCACCTGACAAACATTCATATTAATCATATTATAAGACAGAGTTTTTCCAAAGACTGTTATGTTCTAGTTCATATCACTTACAGGTTTGTTCCAGGGCCCCTTCCCCCGCGTGTTCTCGGGGGCGGAGTCCTCGGCCGCGTCTCTGGCGGTATCGGGCGTCGCCCCTCCTTGTAACACCTGTATCTTGAGTCCGGTGTAATCTTTGACAGGCTCCTCGTAGTCTTTCCACTCTTCCTCCTACAAAAAATTTTTTATAACTTAAAGGTTTCAGGACTCTTGGCACAAATATTTATTATAAATTAAACATGTAAGTATTAATGAGATTACTTTTCAATAAAATGTGAACTTGGCTTAGAGATCCCTCAATAAAATTATTAATATTATATAAGTTACAACAACGCTACACATATACAAACAAAAACATGTTTTTCATCAAACAGGAAAATTATAAATAACTATAATGACATCTTTCATACAGAACAATACTCTGGGAAGAATCAAGGAATTCAAGGAAAAAACTGAGTGAAAAAAAATCAACTATTATAAGAATATTCAGGAAGAAACTCAAGAAAGGTTTCATAGAACATTTGTTCATAAACTAAAGGATATTAAAAAAAAAACATAAATTTTATTACTTTTCATATGAAAAAACTAACTTCATTTAATTGAGCCCCTTAACACGTTTTCATTTATTTGTTTTAGTTACAGAAAATATGTGGCGACACCTGACACACGGACGGTGTCAGTACAGAAGCTGCACAAATCACAGTACGAGCTATTTATATAACAAACTTAATTAAATTGTAACAATGATTTAATATATTTACATGAATTGCCGGATGCTAACCTGAGGACATTATCTTGTTCAATGTTTTGAAGTGTTTTCAATTATAATCCTAAACTAGCCTTATCCAGCTTCTGTCACTGGTCTTACGCATATCTTT
>NW_026869869.1:0-176328 GCF_018135715.1 Danaus plexippus
AATGAAACTAGTATTTTGCGGATAAACTGCGCGTGATTTATTTTTGTAAAAAACTACATACTCCCGACGTTTCGGTTACTTTTCAGCAACCGTGGTCACATCTGACATCTCGTCTGCCCGTAATCACGGTTGCTGAAAAGTAACCGAAACGTCGGGAGTATGTAGTTTTTTACAAAAATAAATCACCAAAGTTTATCCGACAAATACTAGTTTCACTTAAATGAATTAAACTCGCGAAAATCTTAGATCTCATTATGTATGTAATGTATGACTAATTATACATACCCACATGATCACACAGTTTTTAGTCATTGACACAGCCACATAGTCGGATAGTATTATTAATGAAGCACACAGTTACATTTTCCATAACCATGACATTAGAAAATCATAAAGTCTTGGTCGTTGACACACTCTTACGCATCGGTGATATCTGTTGTTATTTTACATAACTGTTGTTAATAAAACATAAGTGGATTTAATATGGTTACTATGACAACCGACATAAAACCTAATTTTATGACGGTGACGTGTTAATAGAATGAAGATCCAAATCTACCGTACAATCGGATATGATATTAATCGGTAATTTAATGGACCGAATGATTCGTTGTGAATTCGCAATGCGAATGTAAGACACTCCGTCTCTGCTTAATACGAGTACATCGGTGTCTATAACTACCGGAGTATTCAAAAACGTACTCGGTACTTATATTATTTGGTATTTCCGCGCCACCAAAACCATGCAACAGTGGAATGCACGCATGTAGTTTGCATGAAAAATGCTTAGCTAAATCAGAGCTAATTAACGAGATGTGTGAACCGGTATCCATTAATACATCTGTCGGGATGCCACCTAGTACCGCCGTAATTACGTCACGATTATTAATGTCAGTTACGACTTCTCGACAAAAATTTACGTTACCCGAGTTCGATCGTCCTTAAGCAAAACAGTTCGGTTCACTATGACCGACTTTCTTACAGAAGTTACAAGCTACGGATTTAAATTGAAACGAATTAGTCCTTGAGGATTGAGGCAGAGGCAAGTTTCGTGGCTTAGTTTTATTAATGTCAGGTTTAGGCCGTTTATTACTGCATGATGCACTCATGTGTCCCCATTTATTATACTCACAGCATTTAATATTTATTTATTTATATATTTATATACCAAGAGAAGAAATAGTTACATAATTAATTATAAAAGACATGTGATGCACAAAGGATAACTTATCTCTTAAAAGAGACCTCTACGAGAAACCCTTTTCATAAAGGAAACTACATAAAGAAGCGTGGTGTACATAGGTACAATAAAAAGAGTGAAGGGAAAAAAAATATAGAGATTTATATATAGATAAGCAAACAAAAAAACATATAATTATAGAAAATTTTGATATTATACATACATAGATATATACATAAATATACATATATACAAATAGTATATATAAATATATACAAATAGTATGAATAAATAAACATTACATATCAGAAGGTAAAAGTGACAGAAGATGTCACTTAAGTTAATGTTTAAATGCAGGTGCACTTGGTCTCTCTTTTTAAACAGAAGGTGGGAATGAGTTCCAAAGCTTTGCACCTTGGACAGAGAACGATTTACTGAAAAATTTTGTATTAAAGGAGGGCATATCGAGAGGCTCCACTATGCTGTATTTTGCATATCATGTTATATATCCCTGAATATAATAGAGAGTTTTAAGTAACAATAAAACTTACCTTTTATTTTTCCTTAAGACATCCGGAATCCATCTTGAGTCAAGCACCTGTCTTTTTAGCCTTTTAGTCCAGTTTTCACTCCCTTCCGGTGCAAGTGCTGCTCTCTAATGTGAATTTGGAGGGAGGAAACTTGCACATTTTAACAAATTGATAATTCTTAATTCATTATACATACTCGAGATGAACCAGGTAGAAATTACCTTTTTTTTTCTTGTCCTGGGTGGGGCAAGAGGGAGTGTCAGACTCTTACTGACTAAAAACCCCCCCCTACCTTCTCCTGCTCCGAGCCAGGCCGCGGTACATCATTTCGCTTGCACCCGCAACCCGGCTTGGCAACGGCTCTCGGGCCCCATCTGTGGTGGTCAGATGTCTCTTTGAGGCGCGCGCGGTACACTACGCGCCGTACGCTTAAGTCTGGTTCTAATCGGGCGACAAGCTACCCTTGCTCGCCGTCCGCAGACCCGCGCTTACGGTGGCTGAAGGTCATCTCGCGATCCCCAACGCCTGGAGCGTCCCCTGCAGCATCTGGGGCGTGAGGAGGATCGTTCCCTCATGCGCTCCGCGTCCTCCTTAGCTAGCATGACTGCTTCGCAAAAGGAGGAGACGGCTTCCCAGTGCCTCTTGCTCCGCACCATGGCCTGAACTAAAGCCGCACGCGAGAGGTCATCGCCCCCGATGGCTACCCTGAGGACACGGCGGTGCTCAGCCCAAGCTGGGCACTCCGCCACCGTATGCTCCACCGTGTCCTCTGGCTGGTCATCGCAATGTCGACACCCGGGCGTCTCCTCCCTCCGTATCCGAAACAGGTACCTCCCAAAACATCCGTGCCCGGAAAGCACCTGCGTCAGGCGGAAGGTGAGCACGCCGTAGCGTCTCTCCAGCCACTCCTCAAAGATTGGTTTTACCGCTGCGATAGTAGCGAGCCCAGCCTTCGGCTGAGGCAATCGTTCCTTCCACTGTGTCATGAGATCACGCTGGAGTTCATCTTGCCACGCTCTGATCTGGCACGGCAGCGGAGCTTGGCCCTGGCGACAAGCTTCAGCGCGCAAACTGAAGACCTGCGCAAGCGCCTTCGCCTCTAGATCCCAGGGCGGTGATCCGGCAAGGAGGTTCGCAGCCTCTCCGGAAATAGTGCGATAACCACGGATTATCCGAATGGCCATAACCCTCTGGGACGCGATCAGCGTACGAGCTGGACGCCGGCTCAGATTTAGCGCCCACACAGGGGCTCCGTAGAGGACCATGGACCGCATGATTCCCAAATATAACCTCCGGCAGGAGGCATTCGGACCCCCCAAGTTAGGAAGGAGCCGCTTGAGCGCAGCCCCTGTCCGTTCCAGCTTAGGAACCAAACGTCGGAAGTGTTCCGCGAAGTTCCAACGGCTATCGAGGACAAGACCTAGGTACTTCATCGTCGACTCGACGCCGATGGTAACCCCTCCCGCCGTTATTCGGGACCCACCTGCAGGTGGTGCATTCCGCTGGCTGTAAAAGCTCATGGCCTCGGACTTATGGAGCGCCACCTCGAGTCCTAACTGCCGGATCTTAGAAACGAGTGTTTCAACCGCACATGTCATCAGGTTGGCCGCCGCCTGGTGCGACCTCCCATTGGCTAGCACCAGCGTGTCGTCAGCATAACAAACCACTCTGACGCCTCCGGGAAGGTCGGTGCGCAGCACCCAGTCGTACCAGATATTCCACAGGAACGGGCCCAGAACCGAGCCCTGTGGAACACCGCGCGATATCTCTCTCATAACACATATCTCTACGCTTCCACTCGCCTCGCTGACCAGGGTAGATGACAGACCTCTCCATCAGGTAAGCCTCGACTACACGGCGGAGGTAGGCAGGCACCCGGTGATATCGGAGTGCCTCTAGGATGCAGCTCCAGGGCAGCGAGTTGAAGGCGTTTGCGATATCCAGAGACATCGCCACTACAACCCACGCCACGAGTGTACTTCGGGCCCGAAGAGCCCGACCGATGGATACGCCCGCCCCAAGGGTGTCTTTAAGAGGTTTGACCTCGGCTTAGGATGTCGTTGTTGTGGAGGATGGAATCGGATGTTGGATTACGTGACGTCCCCCGACGGCAGAACGCCGGAGCGACGTGTATGACACGGGACCTCGTCTTCGCCGGCGAAGACGGTGTGTGTTAATGTGATTTTCTGTACCGATGTATTAAGCAGAGACGGAGTGTCTTACATTCGCATTGCGAATTCACAACGAATCATTCGGTCCATTAAATTACCGATTAATATCATATCCAATTGTACGGTAGATTTGGATCTTCATTCTATTAACACGTCACCGTCATAAAATTAGGTTTTATGCCGGTTGTCATAGTAACCATATTAAATCCACTTATGTTTTATGAAAATACCGACAGATATCACCGATGCGTAAGAGTATGTCAACGACCAATACTTTATGATTTTCTAATGTCATGGTTATGGAAAATGTAACTGTGTGCTTCATTAATAATACTATCCGACTATGTGGCTGTGTCAATGACTAAAAACTGTGTGATCATGTGAGTATGTATGTGGGTGTGTAATTAATCATACATTACATACATTTCATTTATCTAAAGAGAGAATTTTAAATCTACCGATTTGTGCGAAGGTTTCAGAACCCCGTAGTGTACATAGGGATCGTCGTAGGATAGACTTAAGATATGATACAATATGAACACGCATACCTAACCGACATTAATTAATTAGAAATTTTGTACATATATATTTACTTATTTTATTTATTTATTTGTAAGTAAGTGAAACAAACAGCATATTTTATATTACATAAAACTTCTAAACCTTAAATAACACACATGCCAATACAGTTTCCACAAATAATTAATCTGGAAGTGAACATATATATAAAGGAGATAAAACAGTAAAATTAAATGTATGGTAATTAAAAAAAAAAAAACTAACAAGTGTAAAAATGTATATAAACCAAACTTATATCATGTGAAATATGAAAAAGGAAAAAAAAAAGTTAATCAAAAATCTTAATATAATTATTTTTAAGTATCGAGTTAAACTTACTGAGACTTCAATGACATCAATGAAGGTTTAAAATTACTCGATTCCGTTCTAAAGACGCTCACCGATGCTGGCTTTTCGGTGAATATTCGAAAGTGTACATTTTTAACTCCAGAAGTTGAATATCTTGGTAGAATCATTGGCAATGGTCAGGTAAGGCCAAGCGAGAATAAAATAAAAGCGTTGGTTTAATCACCACAGCCACAGAACGTCAAACAGCTTAGACAATTTTTAGGCTTAGCGGGCTATTTCCGTCGATATATATGTGGTTACTCTTATAAAACAGCCTGCATCGCTGCACTAACTCGCAAGAATGCTAAATTTAATTGGGGAATTCAACAAGAAAAAGCAAGGCAGGAAATAATTAAAATTTTAACGAGTGAACCGATTTTAAAAATTTTCGATCCGCAGTTAGAAACTGAACTTCATACAGACGCTAGTTCTCAAGGCTATGGAGCGGTTCTACTACAGGTGGATCTCGAGAAGTGTAAACGCGTCATTGCTTATTACAGCAGGGTCACAGTAGGAGCAGAACCAAAGTACCACTCTTATGAGCTGGAAACCCTTGCAGTAGTAAGAGCACTACAGCATTTCCGCCAATACTTGATTGCTAAGCATTTTAAAATAGTTACCGATTGCAATGCACTTAAGTTAACGCAAAACAAAAAGGACTTACAACCCAGAGTAGCCAGATGGTGGATATATCTTCAAGATTATGACTTCACTTTAGAATATAGAAAGGGTACAATGATGTCTGATGCTGACTACCTCAGTAGGAATCCTGTTAATCTATGTACTCCGGTTAAACCTAAAACGTGGGCCCAAATTGCACAATCCGCTGACAACGAGATAGCAGTCTTATTAGAAAAGCTTAATGATGGTCAATTGGACGATACCCGATACAAAAAGAAAAATGACATGTTGTATTACAAATATGATGTCAAAGGTGAGCAGTCGCGACTTTTATATTATGTACCCAAAGCTTACAGGCTTAGCCTACTACGTGTTTTTCACGACGAACACCAGCATCTGAGTTATGAAAAGACAGTAAATTTAATTTTGACGCATTTTTGGTTCCCCGGATTGCATAGTTTTACTAAAAAGTATATTTTACATTGTGTAAATTGTTTAACATATAAAAAGGTACCACGTGCGCCACTCCAGCCAATTACATCGTGGGAAAAACCTTCAATCCCATTTGACACGATACATGTCGATTCTTTAGGACCGCTGCCGGAATCCGACGGTTATAATTACGTTTTAATTTTAATAGACGCTTTTACCAAATTTTGTTTAATGTTCCCAATGCGTAAACAAGATTCATCCGAATTATAACTAACGCAATAGGTATCTTCGGTACACCACGGTTACTCGTTTGTGATAGGGGTCGAATGTTCGACAGCGCGGATTTAATACCTTTCTAATAGAATATGGCATTGAGATGCACTTAATTACTCCCGAAATGCGCCAGTCTAATGGCCAGGTTGAGAGGTACTGCCGCACCGTATTAAATATGATTAGAGTAGAAATAAAACTGAAGTCTGCACATTGGTCACAAGTTCTATGGAAGGTTCAATTAACTTTGAATATAACTAAACATGCCTCTACTTCGTATTCAGCATTAAACTTACTCATTGACACGGAGGCGACTACACCGTTAATCAATTCCCTTATTAAGGATGTAACGATAGAGGGATCCACGCCTAATCGCGAAGCATGGCGTGAATTAAGAAGACAAACGGCTGAAACCAATTTGAATAAAAATCGAGAACTTCAGGACGCCTACGGAAATAAATACCGCAATACGCCTAGGAGGTATAAGGTTAATGATTTAGTTTATGTTATAAAACAATCTCAAAGAGCAGGAAAGTTGGACAGTGGCATGAGGGGTCCATACCGCCTCACCAAAGCGCTAGCAAACAACCGCTATGAGCTTACCTTACTCTCAAACTCTTATGGCAAGGTAACACAAGCGGCTGCCGAGTACGTAGTACCTTGGAAAGGTGAGTGGACTCCCGACGCTTGCGCAGCATTCTTTGAGAGCTGTGAATCCGATTCCTACGAAGAACAAACCACAGCTGAGCAGGGTAGCCGCGAGGACGCTGCCTTGTCAGGAGAGGCCGTGTTGACGAACTAAATCTGCCCCCATCCCCCGCCACCGGTTGCTCCCACCATAGACAATCGAGACTATAATAATGGCTGCAAACTGACGAGAGCTCGTTACATCAGTTGTCATCAGTTGGATCAAGAGCTGCAACGAAACTTTGTAAAACAGTATAAGTGAAAAAGTGTTAAATTACTAAATCAATGTTTAAAGTGATATAAAGTGATAACACAAATATTTTGTTAAAAGAATTATTTGTTCGTTAAAAATATACAACTAGTATAAATAAATAAACATTACATATCAGAAGGTAAAAGTGACAGAAGATGTCACTTAAGTTAATGTTTAAATGCAGGTGCACTTGGTCTCTCTTTTTAAACAGAAGGTGGGAATGAGTTCCAAAGCTTTGCACCTTGGACAGAGAACGATTTACTGAAAAATTTTGTATTAAAGGAGGGCATATCGAGAGGCTCCACTATGCTGTATTTTGCATATCATGTTATATATCCCTGAATATAATAGAGAGTTTTAAGTAACAATAAAACTTACCTTTTATTTTCCTTAAGACATCCGGAATCCATCTTGAGTCAAGCACCTGTCTTTTTAGCCTTTTAGTCCAGTTTTCACTCCCTTCCGGTGCAAGTGCTGCTCTCTAATGTGAATTTGGAGGGAGGAAACTTGCACATTTTAACAAATTGATAATTCTTAATTCATTATACATATTCGAGATGAACCAGGTAGAAATTACCTGGATTCCGGATGTCTTAAGGAAAAATAATAGGTAAGTTTTAGTGTTAGTTAAAACTCTCAATTATTGTTACATGTTGACATCCGGAATCCATCTTGAGTGACGTGTTTGTTATCACCTGGTCATAAATATTATGACCTTGCTATAATGTGTCCAATAAAAATTAAATTATTGGAATACAATAATTTATTTTAATAACAATTTGATTTATGGAATACAATCAAAATAGCTTGACAGCTAAGCTTTTGTATTTTACTGTGACTGATTTAAAACAACTCTTTTGAAGTATCTTCTAAAGGATCTTGCCTCCATTTTCCAGTTTTTAAATTGTATCTTTTGAAAAGCATTCCATTCAGTTAAGGGAAGCTACTGAAGATCTTACAGATCTGCTAGAAGCTTCAATACCAGCTTCTTTGAGTAGAGACTTAATCCAAACTCGTAACTATTTTCGATGTCGCTCTAGGTCCGCTCTAGGTCCCTGTTGAGGTCAAAGATAATTAATTCATTTAAATTAATTGACCCACTGTCGCGGCTTTTGGATAGTTCAACCAATCGACAAAACCAGTAGATATAATCGAGGGCTTGAAATGGGTTTGTGAAATTTTCCACCTAGACTACCTGTAATTGATTCTATCAGTCTTGGATTCGAATCGTGGCCAAAATATTGTAACAAAAAATAAGAGGAGCTGTATTGACTAAGGGGCGAGTTGGCGGCGGGCGAGGTGTGGAGTGGTGTGATGTATCGAGGAGGGGAGAGGTGTGGTGAGGAGAGGAGAGGAGAGGGGAGGAGAGATTATATAAAGAGCCTTTTTGGATGTAATTGTGCATTACTTTGTGAAATTGGAAATAAACAAGTGATTTACCAAGAAGTCGTACTGTTTTAATTATTTTCTTTGAAAAGTCAGTTGTGTTTTGTAATTAAAGTAATAATCAGAAGTGCGATTACCTACAACAAAAAGTATAAAAGTGAAGAGATCCGGATAGCATCAAGGACATTACGTACGATCAAAAACGAGTAGAAATGTTCAGTGTTCTACTCCGGATGAGTTATATGAAGGATTTTTGTCAGCTTTTGATTCATATCTACCCTCTAAATCAAATAATATACCAAGAGCAACACATGCAGAAGACAGTATATTCAAAAAATCACCGATCTGTTATCGCTGTAAAGAAACAGGGCACGTGGCTACAACATGTAAATTACCCGATAAACGAAGTGTTTCAGGTGTGGTAAACTTGGCGAACATGGCGAACTTGGCGAACATGTGTAATTCAACAGAAGTAGAACCAAATCCTGTTAGGAAAGTTCAATTGATATCACAGTTGAATGATGTGTATAAGAAAAAGTGTGAGGGTAAGTGAACTTTTTTTTCAAGGCTTATTTAGATACTGGTAGCGAGCTTAATATACTACTCAAGGGAGCATCTGATGCCCTTAAACTCAAACTAATGCCTACAAATACAGTGTTAAAAGGATTTAACGGTGATACAGTTCGAGCATTAGGAGAGGTACAGTTTGAATTATCAATCGACGAGGTTCACGTCAAAACGTCTGCTGTAGTAACAAACGTCGATTTGGGTGATATCTCTCTTATTATAGGCCAGACCGTTGTAAATCAAAATGACATAACGCTAAAAGTGTTTCAGTGTGGCGCTCACTTATCAAGGGCAACAACTACCCCCAATAACTTGTATAATATCGACCTGTGTGATGATACTAGCTATTACAGAGTAAAATTAGTCGAAGACACTTCTGTACCGATTGGAGATAACTTGGTTCAATTTACAATACGTGACGCCGATTGTGGAGATTACTGTACGAGGCCCAGGCAGTTCAGGATGAGGTAACGTAGTATATGCCGTAACCAGCTCCGTGCTACGAAATGGGAACGGCTTCATAAGAGTCTGCAATATTGGTTCCCGTACCATTTATTGAAAAAAAAGGAACAACGAGGTGAAAAATGCATATCGGACCCAGAGGTGAGATCATACTGCTTTACTTTGAGGAGAGGAGAGTGTTCTGATAATTATAATGAACTTGAAAATATTGATGTCGGTGATATTGTAAATAATGATCAAGTAACGTTAATTAATCTTTTAAAGTCGTATGGGGATTGTTTTGCTAAAAATATTGGCGACATAGGGTGTACAAATTTAGGTGAAATGGCTATTGAGCTCGAAACAAACAAACCGGTAGTTCGAAAGCCGTATAGATTAGCGCTTACGGAAAGAGAAGTTGTAAAGACAATGGTAAATGATTTAATAAAAGGGGGTATTATTAGAAAATCGAATTCGCAATACGCATCTCCGATTATATTAGTACGAAAAAAAAAGGGGGACTATAGATTGTGTCGATTCAGGGAATTAAATAGGATTACTATTAAAGATAGATTCCTTATGCCTCATATAGATGACCAATTAAATAAGTTATCGGGTAAACAATATTTTACAAATTTAGTCTTATTTTCCGGCTACCATAACTTATCAATTAGAACAGATTCTATGCATAAAACGTCATTAATTACTCTTGATAGTCTTTATGAATATTTGAGGGTACTATTCGGGTTAGCCAATGCCCCGTCAGTTTTCATGAGGGTAATCCCAAAAAAAAAAAATTGGTGAAACTTGTGGGTAGTGATGAAATTGTAACCTTTATGGATGACATGTTACTATCAACTTCGAGCGTATGTGATGGTTTAAAATTATGAGAAAAGGTACTATCTCAGTTGCGTAAAGCAGATTTAAAATTAAACCTTAAAAAGTGTACATTTCCTAAAACAAAAGTTTCATTTCTGGATTATGAGATTAGTTCTAATGGTTTTAGGCCCGGAAATCGTAAAATACACGCAGTGGAGAATTTATTCTAAGCCGAATAATCTACATCAAATACGACAATTTTTAGGACTGTGTAGTTACTTCAGAAAGTTCATTAATAAATTTGCAATCATAGCGAAGCCGTTGACAGATCTAACAAAAAAGAAATCTGAATGGATCTAGGATAGTTAACATGAAGATTGTTTCGATTTATTAAAACAAAGGTTCCCGACCTGTGTTGGCTTTATACGACCCCTTACTACCTTGTGAGATACATACAGACGCAAGTAAAATAGGGGTAGCGTGAATTTTATTCCAACTTTAAACGGAAGGCGAATTAAAACCAGTGTTTTATTATAGTAGAGTTACTTCTCTCGAAGAAAGTATGTATCATAGTTATGAACTTGAGACGTTAGCTGTCGTTGATTCTTTAAAAAAAATCGTATATATGTTTATAGACAATTAATTAAAGTAGTTACCGATTGGTCAGCTGTAAGGTATACATTGCTCAAAAAGGATTTAATCCTTCGTATAGCAAGGTGGCGGCTTACGATCCAGGAATACGATATCCAGATCGCATATAGACCGGGAGAACGTATGACGCATGTCGATGCTCTCAGTCGCAGTCCGACATAGGTGAAGCTAAGTCAACAAAACACATTCGGTATTCTCAAGTGTTCGATAGGTATATAAATATGATATCTGCTGATGACTGGTATTTGACTATTCAGCGGCAAGATGATAAATTAAATAGCATAATAAAGCAATTATCAGAAGGTCAGGCTTGCACTGATGTTAAAAATGATTATAGAATTAAAAATAATCGATTATACAAGAAAACTATAAAGGGCTGCTAAGTTAGTCGTTCTTTCCTTTGCAAGATGGAAGTTTATGCAAAAATTTCACGATCAAACAGGTCATATCGGCTTCAAACAATGTGAGGAACTAATTAAATCGGATTATTGGTTTCCTAAGATGACTCGTTTTATTAAAAAAATATGTGAATCATTGCTTGGAGTGTTCATATTCAAAAGGAGATTATGGTAAACGAAGTGATGAGTTACATCCCATTCCTAAGTCTTCTATTCTTATGGAATTAGTTCACATTGATCACCCCGGCCTTTTGGTAAAACTAAAAAGAGTCATCAATGTATTTCAATGATAGTAGATTCCTTTTCAAAGTTTTTGTTAGAACAATGAATTCCGTAGAGGCTGTAAATTATTTTAAAAGATATGTTTAATTTGTTCGGTTATCGGAGAAGAGTAGTATCGGATAGAAATTTTGCTTTTACTAGTAGAATTTTCAAAGAGTTTTCAACTAATCATAATTTTCGCCATACTTTAAATCCTATAGCATGTCCACGCGCCAATGGACAGGTTGAACGATACAACCGTACATTATTGGATGCTATGCGTACTCGTAATATAGATACTAACATGTGGACAGAGTGTATACCCGATGTGGTTTGGGGAATCAAAAATATAATTAACGGAAGTCTAGGTTATCACCCTTATGAAATTATGTTTAGTCATAGAGATCGACTCATGTCTAATTTGATCGGGAACGAAAATTTTAAGCCGGTTGACGAGAAACGTAAAAATGCTTCCGAGCGATTAAAACGAAAAGCCATAATTATGAAGAAAAATTATGAAAATCTTCGTAAACCTGAGAATAAATTTAACAAGGGTGCTTTAGTTCTCTATAAGCAATCGCCCACGTTAAGTGAAGTTAAGAATGTAAATAGTAAGTTGCGAGTGTTGTATTCTAGGCCTTACATTGTACAAAAGGTTCTTGATAATGGGCGACATGAAATCGATAGCGTTAAAGCAATGAGGGGCTATAAAGAGTTTTCGGGAATTGGTGCAGCAGATTCTCTTAGACTATATCGTAGTGCTCCAGACTTTAGTGAGACTGTAGTGAGACTAGTAGTGATGATGACTTGGTAACTAGAGATGACCTTACTGGTTTATTGGAAAGCTAATCGAATGTTTGCGCCAATTGCGGTGCAATTGTTCCAGGATGGCCGACTGTAACAAAAAATAAGAGGAGCTGTATTGACTAAGGGGCGAGTTGGCGGCGGGCGAGGTGTGGAGTGGTGTGATGTATCGAGGAGGGGAGAGGTGTGGTGAGGAGAGGTGTGGTGAGGTGAGGAGAGGAAAGGAGAGGGGAGGAGAGATTATATAAAGAGCCTTTTTGGATGTAATTGTGCATTACTTTGTGAAATTGAAAATAAACAAGTGATTTACCAAGAAGTCGTACTGTTTTAATTATTTTCTTTGAAAAGTCAGTTGTGTTTTGTAATTAAAGTAATAATATAATGGCGTTACCCTGGTCAATAAATTTTATTCTTCAATTGTCAATAAAGTGAGATCGTGGACTCTACGTGCTGACGATAATAAAGCAGGATTGCTACAACAACGAGGCCATATTGGGCCCCCCGCAGGAGGGGTCGAGGTTAACTCTTCGGGGCGTAGGACCCATGAGCTGGCTGCGATTCCACTTGTGAATGTAAGCGGGTTGTTGGGGCGGGCGTTTGCAGCCCTGCCGTCATGGCAGCATGGCAGAGTCGCCGCCGGCGAGGCGGTGCCCAGAGACAGCAGGTCTCAGATGGGCGGCCTCCAACCAGCGGCACAGGATTGCTGTTAGCCTTAGTACCCACTATAAATTGTTTACATTTACCAGATGTGTACTGAAATAGTTTGATGCAAGAACTATATTCCAAGGAACTTGAGTGAAAGTTGGAATAAAAGATTTATGTACGATCCTCGGTTCTAGACCAAACCCTCTTCATAATGCAATCCTCGATGTTTCTAGTCAATTAGTGTTTTCAACGTCCATGTTTTTATTTTCCTCAAGTCTTTAAAGTCGGTAAAAATATTTGTCAGATGAATGGCCCATCTTGTTACATACAGAACAAGCAACTCGATACAAGCACTTTACAAAAAATGTGACCCTCCTTTTTACAGAAGGTGCAATTTACTCTAATTGATTATGAATTTTTTTATTCAATTCTTTGATACTAGACTGAAAAGTATTTTTAGGGCACTGTGACATAAGGTGTCGCGTTTTACCACAAGTGTAATACCTTTTTTCTGCCTTGAAACCCACTTCATTACTCGACTTAAATCGTTTTGTACTATTTAAATCGTTTTGTACTATTAGCAATAGATTGTTAGGGTTTTATAACTTCCAGGAATTACTTTTTTATTTTTTAGAAGCCTTTTCATACGTAGAAAGTAAAACTATCAGATCAGGCACAGTACGAACTGTGTTATTTAAATTTGTCTAAATTAGTCATTTTAACGTCGACTTCTACTATTTCACCGGAAATAAGTTCAATTAATTGAGTTTCTGAAAAAGGTACCTTGGTGTAACGAAGCAATCTGACCTTCTCCCTTGCATACTCACAGTAGGTTTCGGCGGAATCGTGTGTGTACAGTACAGCTTTAGATAGACTTTCCGATAATTAGTGATAAACTAGGGATTCGAAAGTCTCTAGTTCATCTTAGGGATACGCTTCCAGTTGTGTGAAAATTATTGACGGACCTTAACATGCAACAAGCTCATAAGCTCCATGTCCATATCCATAATATACATTTTTTATCGTCAATGTATTGTTTTTTTTTTTTTTAATAGAAGTTTTCAAAAGCATACGATAATAATAAGATATAATATGTGAATTAGATTAACAACATTATTATACCTTTTCGTAACACAAACAACAATTTACTAGTTTCATTTTATTTAAACATTAAATTTCCATATTAGAAAATTTTATATAATTTTATATAATTTCCATATTAAAAAATTAATTTAGAAAATTTTTCAAATGTCTCGCTACATGATATAAATTAAAACATAATTAAACCAAAGATATGTTAAATAAAATGCTCTTCAATGGAGTATATAATACACTAGGTAAAACACAATGTTATTTCCATCAAGATTCATTTAATATAGGAAGTTTTCGACGTAGCGAAAATGTTTTTGTAATTAATTATAAAACGATAACTAATACACAATTTGATATTTTTTTAAGAATATTTTCTAAAAAAATTATCAAATTATGTAGAAAATATTCTAAATATCGAAAAAATCCACAGACTTAAAAAACATTAATAGGCAATAAATATATTGTAACTTAACATTCAGGGATATGTTACATAGGCATTTTTAATTTGTAAATTCTAAGATATGAGGGCACATTCTTAAAAATTATCGTTATGTTTAGGGATATGGTATTCGTTAAGGTATTCGTCAAACAACAAAAGTATATAACGAAACGTTTGTCTGGTAAAATTACATACTATTATTATTCAATAGCCAGTTATAATTAATTATTAGATGTCTATATGGCAAGGAGTATTCTTAAATTTCATCATTATATTCAGGCATATATAACCTGATATGCAAAATATAGCATAGTGGAGCCTCTCGATATCCCCTCCTTTAATACAAAATTTTTCCGTAAATCGTTCTCTGTCCAAGGTGCACAGCTTTGGAACTCACTCCCACCTTCTGTTTACAAGGAGAGACCAAGTGCACCTGCATTTAAACATTAACTTAAGTGACATCTTCTGTCACTTTTACCTTCTGATATGTAATGTTTATTTATTCATACTATTTGTATATTTATATATACTATTTGTATATATTTATATATACTATTTGTATATATGTATATTTATGTATATATCTATGTATGTATAATATCAACATTTTCTATTATTATATATTTTTTTGTTTGCTTATCTATATATAAATCTCTATATTTTTTTTCCCTTCACTCTTTTTATTGTACCTATGTACACCACGCTTCTTTATGTAGTTTCCTTTATGAAAAGGGTTTCTCGTAGAGGTCTCTTTTAAGAGATGAGTTATCCCTTGTGCATCACATGTCTTTTATAATTAATTATGTAACTATTTCTTCTCTTGTTATATAAATATATAAATAAATAAATATTAAATGCTGTGAGTATAATAAATGGGGACACGTGAGTGCATCATGCAGTAATAAACGGCCTAAACCTGACATTAATAAAACTAAGCCACGAAACTTGCCTCTGCCTCAATCCTCAAGGACTAATTCGTTTCAATTTAAATCCGTAGCTTGTAACTTCTGTAAGAAAGTCGGTCATAGTGAACCGAACTGTTTTGCTTAAGGACGATCGAACTCCGGTAACGTAAATTTTTGTCGAGAAGTCGTAACTGACATTAATAATCGTGACGTAATTACGGCGGTACTAGGTGGCATCCCGACAGATGTATTAATGGATACCGGTTCACACATCTCGTTAATTAGCTCTGATTTAGCTAAGCATTTTTCATGCAAACTACATGCGTGCATTCCACTGTTGCGTGGTTTTGGTGGCGCGGAAATACCAAATAATATAAGTACCGAGTACGTTTTTGAATACTCCGGTATTTATAGGCACCGATGTACTCGTATTAAGCAGAGACGGAGTGTCTTACATTCGCATTGCGAATTCACAACCAATCATTCGGTCCATTAAATTACCGATTAATATCATATCCGATTGTACGGTAGATTTGGATCTTCATTCTATTAACACGTCACCGTCATAAAATTAGGTTTTATGTCGGTTGTCATAGTAACCATATTAAATCCACTTATGTTTTATTAAAATAACAACAGATATCACCGATGCGTAAGAGTGTGTCAACGACCAAGACTTTATGATTTTCTAATGTCATGGTTATGGAAAATGTAACTGTGTGCATCATTAATAATACTATCCGACTATGTGTCTATGTGTGTGTCAATGACTAAAAACTGTGTGATCATGTGGGTATGTAATTAATCATACATTACATACATTTCTTTTATATAAAGAGAGAATTTTAAATCTACCGATTTGTGCGAAGGTTTCAGAACCCCGTAGTGTACATAGGGATCGTCGTAGGATAGACTTGAGATATTTATTAACTATTAATACCAAAAAGACATCATATATGATCTTCGCGCCTAAAAAAAAAAATATACCAAATCATGACCAACTAACAATTTTTAACGAGCCAATAAATAAAACTGATCATGAAAAATATTTAGGTCTTATATTGGATAGCAAGTTAACCTGGCAATATCATATTGATCATCTTAAAAATAAAATATCCCCTTTGATAGGAGCACTACGTAGAATTTCGTTATGTATACCTAATACAATTCGTCCTATTATTTATAATTCTTTAGTAATACCTCATATCGAATATCTTATTGAAATATGGGGAACTGCTGCGAAGTCTAACATAAAGTCATTACAAACTTTACAAAATAAAATTATTAAAGTTCTTTATAAATATGATAACTTTAACTTATAGTCTTCTACACGGAATTATAATTGTAAGATATTGAAAATCTTCATAAAAGAAAATGATGTGTTTAAAGTTAAACATTTTTCTTCTTTTAATTTAAGGTTTTAGGAATTTTAATAGCGTACAAATAGTTTTAAAGAAACAAACTATAATTTAATGACATTAGCATTTGAAAGTGCTGAGAAATCCTAATGAACAAGAGGAAACAAACAAGTAAATAAAAGTTAAATACAATGGAAGTAAGTAAGAATGAGTAATATATACATATAATATATAAAAAAAATATATATAAATATTTAAGACTAAGACTAAGAAGACTATAAGTTAAATCATTTTTCTTGTTCCGATTATTGAAAGAAAATGTAAAAAAAAAAGTTTTTTAATCTTCTTAGGAATACATTTTGTAACTACATATTATGTATACCTTAAAAGCCTCCTTTATTTATATTGAACATTAGCCACAGTGGGCCGTCCTAATAATTAAACCAGAATACTTAAATTTGATCTTCTAGTATGCAACGCTATCAAGAACGTGACTCCCATACTATGATACATTAATCTGTAGTGAGATCAATATACTTTTTTTTTATTTTACATAAAAATCTCGTATCAAATCGTAGCACAGTACTCTGGAGCTTTATGAATACCTGGTACATTATATTATGAAATAAACCTGACTTGAGCTATGTTGTTTTGTTTTAAAAAGAACGAGAAAATTAATCCAAAACAATAATGATTAATTAAATGTATAAGAGGCAGAAAAACAGAATTAAAAAAATATATTTTATTGTTATTCTAAATAAATAAATCAGAAAAATAATAATAATTTATTTATTAATTAATGTTCATCAAAGCGATAGATTTTTTCGGTTAGTTTCAGGCGAATCAGCAAAAAGGAGTTATTCCCAAATCTAGTAGTTAAGAAAGTGGAGACTCGAAATAGACTTCACAAACTAAAGGCATTTGTCTAAAAATAATAGCGTTATTTCCCAGCTTTGCAAGTAAAAAAGATTTTTTTTATTTCTCGTAGCTCCAACGCTACTCATATCACCTTACCAGGAGAACATAGATCTTTGCGGGTGATTTTACACTATAGATTGAAAAAATCCGATATGGGACAGATGAGTTTTATTAAATTTATATCTTTTTTTTTTTTGGGGTCGGGTTGGAAAATATTAAGTGATGAAATACATGTGTATTTCATCACTTTATTACATGATTGTAGATTAGGGTAGGTTAATTCGACGATCCCCCGGGGGCTGTCAACTTGTGGTGGTGGGGGGCTTGAGTGCTCCAGTGATCCCCAGGGCTTTACCGGCAGGTACTACCATACCGGACGGGTCTGGGGTGAGGGGTCAGACTAAGAGCGACACAAGCGGTGTCTAAATACATAGTTTCACTGTTATATTTCTAAAAATGACAGTACCCTCAAGCAAAATTATTGTGATTTCTTATTATAAGTGAACTTTTGTGTTCTTTATGAGAAATAAATGTCTTTAAACCGAAACCGATATGATACAATATGAACATTCATACCTAACCGACATTAATTAATTAGAAATTTTGTACATATGTATATATTTGCTTATTGAAGTGGTAATTGGATTTAAAACTATTTTGTTACTATAGATAAAAGTCGATATTGTCTGAAAAATGAAATGTAAAATTAATCTGTTGGTACGATAGTGAACCGCCAAGTGAAGCAAAAATAAAAAAGCGGCATGGCCGTATTACACTTTTCTCAAATTATTTTGGGCCATTTTCGACCTATAAGTACATTTCGCATTAAACTTGACGCCTATATTTCTGGTAAGCAAGAAAAAAGTAGCTCAAGCATTACAACTAGACAAAGTTCTTAGTTTTGTTAATTTTTTTCATTCACTGAACGTTGTCAGTATAACATAAGGTCATTATCCAATGTTCTCTTTGTTTCCGTAGCATTCTTGTAGCAGATCGTTGCATATTGCTTGAATTCATACTACTTCATATTATACAATACACGAGATCTCTACAGTTTCGCAGTATTTTTTAAATATTTATTCTGCCTGGAGACTCGGAATTCGCTTTAAATTTATTATCGGAACATAAAAAAAAAAAGAATATTACATTTTTTTTTTTTAATTTAATTTTTTATAAGGGGTCTGACAATGTCTTGTTAATGATACATATTTATTGCAACTTATTATATATTTCTGTTCATGCCTATGTCTATGTGTGGGTATATATCAAATGAAATAAATCAAATTATAATGGTAAGACCAATGTAAGGACTGACAGTTAAAAGTACTATATGAGAATGTATGTATGTATATATGGTTTGTAACCCAATATTTATGTAGAATGCCTATTTCAAAAATTTATTTATCTAACGAATTGATTGTTTTTAAGATTTCATTATATTTTTATGTTACAATGAAATATATTTTTTATCAAAAAAGGGGAAATATACTCTTCCTAGCAATTTTGTAACAATCTCTTCATGGATTGTACTTAACTCTTAAGAATTCCTCGTCTTTTTTTAAATTCTAGTGTACAAGACCTTTTAAACCTTTTATTGCATAGCTTCTATCGCGGGCCTTGAGCGCGGAGACCGAATTCAGAAATTCCGTAGCGAAAATTTCTAACTCCTAACATCGAACGTCGTTTCAGTTTGGCAATCTTCGGCACGGTGTATGTGTGCGTGCGACTACACTATGAGCGCTAACTAGCTGCTAACTGCTCACGACTGATTCTATCTCTTTCACACACAACGCTAGGTGCTGTTTGTCTTCGTCCACGAGTAAGTTCAAGCCCGCAACTAGTTAGACCTTATCGTGTATGTATATGTATATATATGGTGTAAAATTATAAAAAATAATTACGTGACATCACGTGTTATTAGACTTGCTGACGAGAAGCTTGTGATATAAATACAGTAGTGGCATCACACTAAAGAATACACATCCGAGCAATGAGCACTCGTCACTGACACGTATCATTATATTATTTTATTACGATTTTATTGAAATAGATAGCACAAGTTACGGCATCTCCAAAGAAAAAAAGAACAAAGAAAAAAAAATACTGCATATATAAAATAAAAATATAATTATAATTGCATAAGTTGATAAAATGCTATGCAATAGCTTTACCGCGGCAGTCTCCGAGTGCCACACGTCTATTTTTAGTCAGTTTACGTCGGAAGGACATTTTAAATTATTTACATTATCAAATTTTTATAAATGTATATTATTTATTTGTTTGCTACGAAAGTGTGAGAAACAATACTTGATTTTATAAATACCTGTTTTTCTATACAGTCAAATATTCTTAACTGAGAATTAGTTAGTTGTGACTGGACTGTTAGAGAGACTTGTTGAGATGAGTATTTTGAAATCATGGCCATAAGCCAGGTTTCTGTAGGAAACTTTACATGGAATTATTTATATATATTTTTTTATATATTATATGTATATATTACTCCTTCCTTACTTACTTCCATTGTATTTAACTTTTATTTACTTGTTTGTTTCCTCTTGTTCATTAGGATTTCTCAGCACTTTCAAATGCTAATGTCATTAAATTATAGTTTGTTTCTTTAAAACTATTTGTACGCTATTAAAATTCCTAAAACCTTAAATTAAAAGAAGAAAAATGTTTAACTTTAAACACATCATTTTCTTTTATGAAGATTTTCAATATCTTACAATTATAATTCCGTGTAGAAGACTATAAGTTAAATCATTTTTCTTGTTCCGATTATTGAAAGAAAATGTAAAAAAAAAGTTTTTTAATCTTCTTAGGAATACATTTTGTAACTACATATTATGTATACCACAAAAGCCTCCTTTATTTATATTGAACATTAGCCACAGTGGGCCGTCCTAATAATTAAACCAGAATACTTAAATTTGATCTTCTAGTATGCAACGCTATCAAGAACGTGACTCCCATACTATGATACATTAATCTGTAGTGAGATCAATATACTTTTTTTTTATTTTACATAAAAATCTCGTATCAAATCGTAGCACAGTACTCTGGAGCTTTATGAATACCTGGTACATATATATGAAATAAACCTGACTTGAGCTATGTTTTGTTTGTTTTAAAAAGAACGAGAAAATTAATCCAAAACAATAATGATTAATTAAATGTATAAGAGGCAGAAAAACAGAATTAAAAAAATATATTTTATTGTTATTCTAAATAAATAAATCAGAAAAATAATAAATAATTATTTATTAATTAATGTTCATCAAAGCGATAGATTTTTCGGTTAGTTTCAGGCGAATCAGCAAAAAGGAGTTATTCCCAAATCTAGTAGTTAAGAAAGTGGAGACTCGAAATAGACTTCACAAACTAAAGGCATTTGTCTAAAAATATAGCGTTATTTCCCAGCTTTGCAAGTAAAAAAGATTTTTTTATTTTCGTAGCTCCAACGCTACTCATCTATATCACCTTACCAGGAGAACATAGATCTTTGCGGGTGATTTTACACTATAGATTGAAAAAATCCGATATGGGACAGATGAGTTTTATTAAATTTATATCTTTTTATTTTTTTTGGGGTCGGGTTGGAAAATATTAAGTGATGAAATACATGTGTATTTCATCACTTTATTACATGATTGTAGATTAGGTAGGTTAATTCGACGATCCCCCGGGGGCTGTCAACTTGTCGTGGTGGGGGTTGAGTGCTCCAGTGATCCCCAGGGCTTTACCGGCAGGTACTACCATACCGGACGGGTCTGGGGTGAGGGGTCAGACTAAGAGCGACACAAGCGGTGTCTAAATACATAGTTTCACTGTTATATTTCTAAAATGACAGTACCCTCAAGCAAAATTATTGTGATTTCTTATTATAAGTGAACTTTTGTGTTCTTTATGAGAAATAAATGTCTTTAAACCGAAACCGATATGATACAATATGAACACTCATACCTAACCGACATTAATTAATTAGAAATTTTGTACATATGTATATATTGCTTATTGAAGTGGTAATTGGATTTAAAACTATTTTGTTACTATAGATAAAAGTCGATATTGTCTGAAAAATGAAATGTAAAATTAATCTGTTGGTACGATAGTGAACCGCCAAGTGAAGCAAAAATAAAAAGCGGCATGGCCGTATTACACTTTTCTCAAATTATTTTGGGCCATTTTCGACCTATAAGTACATTTCGCATTAAACTTGACGCCTATATTTCTGGTAAGCAAGAAAAAAAGTAGCTCAAGCATTACAACTAGACAAAGTTCTTAGTTTTGTTAATTTTTTTCATTCACTGAACGTTGTCAGTATAACATAAGGTCATTATCCAATGTTCTCTTTGTTTCCGTAGCATTCTTGTAGCAGATCGTTGCATATTGCTTGAATTCATACTACTTCATATTATACAATACACGAGATCTCTACAGTTTCGCAGTATTTTTAAATATTTATTCTGCCTGGAGACTCGGAATTCGCTTTAAATTTATTATCGGAACATAAAAAAAAAAAAGAATATTACATTTTATTTTTTAATTTAATTTTTTATAAGGGGTCTGACAATGTCTTGTTAATGATACATATTTATTGCAACTTATTATATATTTCTGTTCATGCCTATGTCTATGTGTGGGTATATATCAAATGAAATAAATCAAATTATAATGGTAAGACCAATGTAAGGACTGACAGTTAAAAGTACTATATGAGAATGTATGTATGTATATATGGTTTGTAACCCAATATTATGTAGAATGCCTATTTCAAAAATTTATTTATCTAACGAATTGATTGTTTTTTAAGATTTCATTATATTTTTATGTTACAATGAAATATATTTTTTATCAAAAAAGGGGAAATATACTCTTCCTAGCAATTTGTAACAATCTCTTCATGGATTGTACTTAACTCTTAAGAATTCCTCGTCTTTTTTTAAATTCTAGTGTACAAGACCTTTTAAACCTTTTATTGCATAGCTTCTATCGCGGGCCTTGAGCGCGGAGACCGAATTCAGAAATTCCGTAGCGAAAATTTCTAACTCCTAACATCGAACGTCGTTTCAGTTTGGCAATCTTCGGCACGGTGTATGTGTGCGTGCGACTACACTATGAGCGCTAACTAGCTGCTAACTGCTCACGACTGATTCTATCTCTTTCACACACAACGCTAGGTGCTGTTTGTCTTCGTCCACGAGTAAGTTCAAGCCCGCAACTAGTTAGACCTTATCGTGTATGTATATGTATATATATGGTGTTAAAATTATAAAAAATAATTACGTGACATCACGTGTTATTAGACTTGCTGACGAGAAGCTTGTGATATAAATACAGTAGTGGCATCACACTAAAGAATACACATCCGAGCAATGAGCACTCGTCACTGACACGTATCATTATATTATTTTATTACGATTTTATTGAAATAGATAGCACAAGTTACGGCATCTCCAAAGAAAAAAAGAACAAAGAAAAAAAATACTGCATATATAAAATAAAATATAATTATAATTGCATAAGTTGATAAAATGCTATGCAATAGCTTTACCGCGGCAGTCTCCGAGTGCCACACGTCTATTTTTAGTCAGTTTACGTCGGAAGGACATTTTAAATTATTTTACATTATCAAATTTTTTATAAATGTATATTATTTATTTGTTTGCTACGAAAGTGTGAGAAACAATACTTGATTTTTATAAATACCTGTTTTTCTATACAGTCAAATATTCTTAACTGAGAATTAGTTAGTTGTGACTGGACTGTTAGAGATGACTTGTTGAGATGAGTATTTTGAAATCATGGCCATAAGCCAGGTTTCTGTAGGAAACTTTACATGGAATTATTTATATATATTTTTTTATATATTATATGTATATATTACTCCTTCCTTACTTACTTCCATTGTATTTAACTTTTATTTACTTGTTTGTTTCCTCTTGTTCATTAGGATTTCTCAGCACTTTCAAATGCTAATGTCATTAAATTATAGTTTGTTTCTTTAAAACTATTTGTACGCTATTAAAATTCCTAAACCTTAAATTAAAAGAAGAAAAATGTTTAACTTTAAACACATCATTTTCTTTTATGAAGATTTTCAATATCTTACAATTATAATTCCGTGTAGAAGACTATAAGTTAAATCATTTTTCTTGTTCCGATTATTGAAAGAAAATGTAAAAAAAAAGTTTTTTAAACTTCTTAGGAATACATTTTGTAACTACATATTATGTATACCTTAAAAGCCTCCTTTATTTATATTGAACATTAGCCACAGTGGGCCGTCCTAATAATTAAACCAGAATACTTAAATTTGATCTTCTAGTATGCAACGCTATCAAGAACGTGACTCCCATACTATGATACATTAATCTGTAGTGAGATCAATATACTTTTTTTTTTATTTTACATAAAAATCTACTACATGCGTGCATTCCACTGTTGCGTGGTTTTGGTGGCGCGGAAATACCAAACAATATAAGTACCGAGTACGTTTTTGAATACTCCGGTAGTTATAGGCACCGATGTATTAAGCAGAGACGGAGTGTCTTACATTCGCATTGCGAATTCACAACGAATCATTCGGTCCATTAAATTACCGATTATATCATATCCGATTGTACGGTAGATTTGGATCTTCATTCTATTAACACGTCACCGTCATAAAATTAGGTTTTATGTCGGTTGTCATAGTAACCATATTAAATCCACTTATGTTTTATTAAAATAACAACAGATATCACCGATGCGTAAGAGTCTGTCAACGACCAAGACTTTATGATTTTCTAATGTCATGGTTATGGAAAATGTAACTGTGTGCTTCATTAATAATACTATCCGACTATGTGGCTGTGTCAATGACTAAAAACTGTGTGATCATGTGGGTATGTATGTGGGTATGTAATTATCATACATTACATACATTTCTTTCATATAAAGAGAGAATTTTAAATCTACCGATTTGTGCGAAGGTTTCAGACCCCGTAGTGTACATAGGGATCGTCGTAGGATAGACTTGAGATATTTATTAACTATTAATACCAAAAAGACATCATATATGATCTTCGCGCCTAAAAATAAAAATATACCAAATCATGACCAACTAACAATTTTTAACGAGCCAATAAATAAAACTGATCATGAAAAATATTTAGGTCTTATAATGGATAGCAAGTTAACCTGGCAATATCATATTGATCATCTTAAAATAAAATATCCCCTTTGATAGGAGCACTACGTAGAATTTCGTTATGTATACCTAATACAATTCGTCCTATTATTTATAATTCTTTAGTAAAACCTCATATCGAATATCTTATTGAAATATGGGGAACTGCTGCGAAGTCTAACATAAAGTCATTACAAACTTTACAAAATAAAATTATTAAAGTTCTTTATAAATATGATTATATGACGCCATCCGTTGAATTATATAAAAAAAAAAAAACAAAATTTCTTAATATAAATCAATTATACACTTTAAAAACCTGCATGTTGATTAGAAAAATAATAACAAATAAAACACATTTACAATTACACTTTCATAAAAAAAACACATACATACCACACTAGAAAACGTAATAAACTAGAACTTCCAAAAACCAAAACCAACTATGGAAAGAAAAAACTTTTATTTGAAGGAGTTCAAATTTATAATAAATTATCAGACTTAATCATTAATAGCAAGAGTTTTCCTATATTCAAAAAACGTGTAATGGAATATGTGCAAAATAATTTATAAGTTAATGTAACCCCTACCTAAACATGTTTGTCTAATATAACTACCCGCAACATTTCATTTTACTGTATATAATTCATAAGGCAGACTTTTAAATGTACCCTCAAGCAAAATTATTGTGATTTCTTATTATAAGTGAACTTTTGTGTTCTTTATGAGAAATAAATGTCTTTAAACCGAAACCGATATGATACAATATGAACACTCATACCTAACCGACATTAATTAATTAGAAATTTTGTACATATGTATATTTGCTTATTGAAGTGGTAATTGGATTTAAAACTATTTTGTTACTATAGATAAAAGTCGATATTGTCTGAAAAATGAAATGTAAAATTAACCTGTTGGTACGATAGTGAACCGCCAAGTGAAGCAAAAATAAAAAAGCGGCATGGCCGTATTACACTTTTCTCAAATTATTTTGGGCCATTTTCGACCTATAAGTACATTTCGCATTAAACTTGACGCCTATATTTCTGGTAAGCAAGAAAAAAGTAGCTCAAGCATTACAACTAGACAAAGTTCTTAGTTTTGTTAATTTTTTTCATTCACTGACCGTTGTCAGTATAACATAAGGTCATTATCCAATGTTCTCTTTGTTTCCGTAGCATTCTTGTAGCAGATCGTTGCATATTGCTTGAATTCATACTACTTCATATTATACAATACACGAGATCTCTACAGTTTCGCAGTATTTTTTAAATATTTATTCTGCCTGGAGACTCGGAATTCGCTTTAAATTAATTATCGGAACATAAAAAAACAAAAGAATATTACATTTTATTTTTTTAATTTAATTTTTTATAAGGGGTCTGACAATGTCTTGTTAATGATACATATTTATTGCAACTTATTATATATTTCTGTTCATGCCTATGTCTATGTGTGGGTATATATCAAATGAAATAAATCAAATTATAATGGTAAGACCAATGTAAGGACTGACAGTTAAAAGTACTATATGAGAATGTATGTATGTATATATGGTTTGTAACCCAATATTTATGTAGAATGCCTATTTCAAAAATTTATTTATCTAACGAATTGATTGTTTTTTAAGATTTCATTATATTTTTATGTTACAATGAAATATATTTTTTTATCAAAAAAGGGGAAATATACTCTTCCTAGCAATTTTGTAACAATCTCTTCATGGATTGTACTTAACTCTTAAGAATTCCTGGTCTTTTTTTAAATTCTAGTGTACAAGACCTTTTAAACCTTTTATTGCATAGCTTCTATTGCGGGCCTTGAGCGCGGAGACCGAATTCAGAAATTCCGTAGCGAAATTTCTAACTCCTAACATCGAACGTCGTTTCAGTTTGGCAATCTTCGGCACGGTGTATGTGTGCGTGCGACTACACTATGAGGGCTAACTAGCTGCTAACTGCTCACGACTGATTCTATCTCTTTCACACACAACGCTAGGTGCTTTTTGTCTTCGTCCACGAGTAAGTTCAAGCCCGCAACTAGTTAGACCTTATCGTGTATGTATATGTACATATATATATGGTGTTAAAATTATAAAAAAATAATTACGTGACATCACGTGTTATTAGACTTGCTGACGAGAAGCTTGTGATATAAATACAGTAGTGGCATCACACTAAAGAATACACATCCGAGCAATGAGCACTCGTCACTGACACGTATCATTATATTATTTTATTACGATTTTATTGAAATAGATAGCACAAGTTACGGCATCTCCAAAGAAAAAAAGAACAAAGAAAAAAAAATACTGCATATATAAAATAAAAATATAATTATAATTGCATAAGTTGATAAAATGCTATGCAATAGCTTTACCGCGGCAGTCTCCGAGTGCCACACGTCTATTTTTAGTCAGTTTACGTCGGAAGGACATTTTAAATTATTTTACATTATCAAATTTTTATAAATGTATATTATTTATTTGTTTGCTACGAAAGTGTGAGAAACAATACTTGATTTTTATAAATACCTGTTTTTCTATACAGTCAAATATTCTTAACTGAGAATTAGTTAGTTGTGACTGGACTGTTAGAGATGACTTGTTGAGATGAGTATTTTGAAATCATGGCCATAAGCCAGGTTTCTGTAGGAAACTTTACATGGAATTATTTATATATATTTTTTTATATATTATATGTATATATTACTCCTTCCTTACTTACTTCCATTGTATTTAACTTTTATTTACTTGTTTGTTTCCTCTTGTTCATTAGGATTTCTCAGCACTTTCAAATGCTAATGTCATTAAATTATAGTTGTTTCTTTAAAACTATTTGTACGCTATTAAAATTCCTAAAACCTTAAATTAAAAGAAGAAAAATGTTTAACTTTAAACACATCATTTTCTTTTATGAAGATTTTCAATATCTTACAATTATAATCCGTGTAGAAGACTATAAGTTAAATCATTTTTCTTGTTCCGATTATTGAAAGAAAATGTAAAAAAAAAGTTTTTTAAACTTCTTAGGAATACATTCTGTAACTACATATTATGTATACCTCAAAAGCCTCCTTTATTTATATTGAACATTAGCCACAGTGGGCCGTCCTAATAATTAAACCAGAATACTTAAATTTGATCTTCTAGTATGCAACGCTATCAAGAACGTGACTCCCATACTATGATACATTAATCTGTAGTGAGATCAATATACTTTTTTTTTTATTTTACATAAAAATCTCGTATCAAATCGTAGCACAGTACTCTGGAGCTTTATGAATACCTGGTACATTATATTATGAAATAAACCTGACTTGAGCTATGTTTGTTTTGTTTTAAAAAGAACGAGAAAATTAATCCAAAACAATAATGATTAATTAAATGTATAAGAGGCAGAAAAACAGAATTAAAAAAATATATTTTATTGTTATTCTAAATAAATAAATCAGAAAAATAATAATAATTTATTTATTAATTAATGTTCATCAAAGCGATAGATTTTTTCGGTTAGTTTCATGCGAATCAGCAAAAAGGAGTTATTCCCAAATCTAGTAGTTAAGAAAGTGGAGACTCGAAATAGACTTCACAAACTAAAGGCATTTGTCTAAAAATAATATCGTTATTTCCCAGCTTTGCAAGTTAAAAGATTTTTTTTATTTCTCGTAGCTCCAAAGCTACTCATATCACCTTACCAGGAGAACATAGATCTTTGCGGGTGATTTTACACTATAGATTGAAAAAATCCGATATGGGACAGATGAGTTTTATTAAATTTATATCTTTTTATTTTTTTGGGGTCGGGTTGGAAAATATTAAGTGATGAAATACATGTGTATTTCATCACTTTATTACATGATTGTAGATTAGGGTAGGTTAATTCGACGATCCCCGGGGGCTGTCAACTTGTCATGGTGGGGGGCTTGAGTGCTCCAGTGATCCCCAGGGCTTTACCGGCAGGTATGTACTACCATACCGGACGGGTCTGGGGTGAGGGTTCAGACTAAGAGCGACACAAGCGGTGTCTAAATACATAGTTTCACTGTTATATTTCTAAAAATGACAATTTTCCATACGAACATTCATCACCTGTTTTTACCCCAATTTTCGCAATAAAAAGTAGCCTATGTTCTTTCATTCCTAATAAAGTGTCTAAATACAAAGTTTCACTGTTATATCTTCAAAAATGACGATTTTCCATACGAAAAGTCATCCCCTCTTTTTACCCATTCCCCCATTTTTGCGATAAATACCAAATTTCATCAAAATCGGTTCACTGGTTTAGGCGTGAAAGCGTAACAGACAGACAGACAGAGTTACTATCGCATTTATAATATAATAATAATAATAACAGCAATAATAATAATAAAAATATTAGTATATTTTTTTTTTTTTTTTTTTGGTTTCGGGTTGGAAAATCCTCATGGAGCCCCGTCGCCCTCGGGGAAGGGCGAAGGGGACTGTCAGACTCTTACTGACTAAAAACCAACCCGTGTTCCTCATGTACCCGTATGTCAAAGGGGAGGGTATCGCCAAAGCATTCGTCGCCACCCCCCGACAAGTATTGACCCACCAGATGATCAGGTGGGCCCCGTCAGCCGCTCTGCGGCCGTCACCCGGCCACAGGACTCAACTATGAGGCGCGCACGGGACACACGCCGCCGCCTCGAAGCCTGCAACTGTTCGGACGACACGATGCCCCGAATCTGTCGTCCACAGGCCGCGCTCTACGGTGGCCGGAATTCGGTCACCCTTCGGCGCCCAATGCGTCTGCTGCGGGAGGGGAGAGAGAAGGCAGCCTCTCTCTCTCTTTCCGCCGCCTCCTTTGCGAGCATCACAGCCTCGCAAAAGGTGGCGACGGCACACCACCCTGACTCGCTCCCTACCATAGCAGACACTACAGTCGGAAGCGAGAGATTTCCCGCATCACCTATAGCCGCGACCAAGTCACGGCGCTGCTCGGCCCAAGCTGGGCACTCCGCCAACGTATGCAGCGCCGTATCATTGCGGCCGTCACCACAATGGTGGCACTGGGACGTCTGCTCCCGGCCTATACGACAAAGGTACTTCCCGAAACATCCGTGTCCGGTGAGTACCTGCGTCAGCCGGAAGCTGAGGGCGCCGTGGCTCCTATTGAGCCACCTCTCGAGAACAGGCCTTACCGCCGCTACAGCGGCGTGACCGGCCGTGGGTTGCGCTAAGCGCGTCTGCCACTCTGCCACTAGGACCTGGCGGAGCTCCGCCCTCCGTGCTTCAATCTGTCGAGGCATCAGGCGTTCGCCTCGCTCGACCGCCTCTACGCGCCACCAATAGAGCGACGTGAGGAGCTTTGCTTCGAGGTCCCAGGGAGGGGATCCGGCTAGGAGGCTCGCTGCCTCAAAGGAGGTTGTACGGTACCCTCTTATGACCCTAATAGCCATCACGCGCTGCGGCCTTCGCAGCGCAGCGACGTTGCGGGCCGTCAGGGCCTCTGCCCACACGGGCGCAGCGTATAGAGCCATCGACCGTAAGACCCCCATGTAGAGTCTCCGGCATGAGCATTCGGGCCCCCCCAGGTTGGGCAGCAAGCGCGAGAGTGCAGAAGCGGTGACCAACAACCTAGGGGCAAGCCGTGTAAAGTGTGTCCCGAAGTTCCACCGACTATCGAGGATTAGTCCAAGGTACTTCATTGTCGACTCGACAGCGATGGAGACTCCGCCTACTGTGATGCTGGACCTCGAAGGCGGCTTCATCCTTGGCCCATGGAAACAGATGGCCTCAGACTTGTGCAATGCCACCTCTAAGCCCAGCCGCCGTATTCTTCCCACGACATGCGCGACACCAGCAGTTGCACGTATGGCCGCTTGACGGTACGACTTTCCACGCGCTGTAACTAGCGTATCGTCGGCATAACAAATGACGCCGACACCGTGAAGAAGCGCACCGCGTAGAGCCCAGTCGTACCCTACATTCCACAGTAGCGGCCCCAACACCGAACCCTGCGGAACGCCGCACGACGTCTCTCGCCGACCCCATTCTTCTCGACCCGGGTACACCACAGATCGTTCTGACAAATATGCCTCGACAATGCGTTGTAGGTAACGCGGCACCGCATGGTACCGCAGTGCCTCTCGTATGGTGTTCCAGGGCAAAGTGTTAAAAGCATTGGCGATGTCGAGCGACACCGCCATGACCACCTCACCTCGAGCGACTGCCTCCTCCGTGAGGGTCTTCACGCGCATGATCGCATCCACTGTGGAGCGCCCCTGGCGAAAACCATATTGGTTGTCCGCCAAATCCGGTCCCACCCTTGTCATGTGCTGGACGAGGCGACTGGCGATGATTCGCTCAAAGATCTTACACACTTCATCCAGCAACACGATTGGCCTATACGCAGATGGTGAGTCTGCGGGGCGCCCCTCCTTTTTAAGTAGGACCAGCTTTCCTGTCTTCCACCGGATGGGAAACTGGCCCCGCTCCAAACATGCGGTTAAGAGCCTCGCTACACGGGGCCCGAGAGCCTTCATGACTAGGACCCAAACACGGCCTGGAATGCCGTCGGGTCCTGGGGCGGTGTTCCTGATGCGGGACATCGCCATTCTCAACTCTACCCGGGTCACTTCGGGCACGTCATGCTCAATACCATCTTCCGCGTCGGGCAGATTGTGAGGTGAAACCATAACCGGTGGTGTGTGTTCTGGTCTCGACGGAAACAACGCACAAATCACCTCCTCCAGAAGCTGTGGTTGGAGACTTCTGGACAATGGGGGAGCCCATCGACGCAACTTGCCCCGTACCATGAGGTAGGGGCGTCCCCACGGATCTCGATCCAGAGTCTCCAACAGCACTTTGTTGGCCTGGGTCTTTGCCTGGACAATGGCTAGCTGAAGGGCTTTCTTCGCCTCTCTATAGCGGTTGTATAGTTCCGCCTCTTCCTGTTCTGCCGTCGCTGTAAAGGGACCACGGCGTCTTCTTCTTCGGAACCTCGCGTACCGACGTCTTACCTGCGTACAAGCGATGCGCAACTGTGCAATCGACTGCGACCACCAGTACACTTGACGCCTGGATGGTAAAGGCCGAACTCGGGGCATACCAGCGTCGCAGATATGCGACATGCTCTCCCGGAACCAAAAAAAAAAAAAAAATTAGTATATAGTAAAATAGTATATAGTATAATAGTATATAGTATATAGTATTAGTATATAGTATATAGTATATAGTATATAGTATAGTATAGTATATGTATATAGTATATAGTATATAGTATATAGTATATAGTATATAGTATATAGTATATAGTATATAGTATATAGTATATAGTATATAGTATATAGTATATAGTTATAATATAGTATATAGTATATAGATATAGTAGTATAGTATATAGTATATAGTATATAGTATATAGTATATGTATATAGTATATAGTATATAGTATAGTATATAGTATATAGATATAGATATAGTATATAGTATATAGATATAGTATATAGTATATAGTATATAGTATATAGTATATAGTATATAGTATATAGTATATAGTATATAGTATATAGTATATAGTATATAGTATATAGTATATAGTATGGATTTAATTTTTTATTTTTTATTTTTAATCATACATAAAGTATGAAATATTTAATGAGTAAATAATACTGGTTTTTTATCTCTGCCTTTTCTTATAAAACTACCTGTCTATCTTTACTTTTATTTACTTTTTACTGGATAATGCACGTTCCTTTAAAAAATAAGTTTAAATTTAAAAACAAATGTGAACCGTAGTTTCAAGTCACGTTTATTGCGTATTATGAAGTACCAGGTGTTCATAAAGTTACAGAATACTATTACACAATTTGCTACGGGGATGCTACGAAAACCCAGAGAATTGGTTCTACGATAAACAGACAAATATGCATTTCAAAGGGTTAATAGTGCAGACGTTGTGACAAATATGCATGCACGAACTAAGGCGAAACTATATTTTAGTGTCGGCTATCATGAAGAAAGGAATTCCCGTTTTCAAAATTAAATCAAACTAAGATATCTAAAATCAGAAAGCATAAAGGGCAATTGTATCAGGCTTACTGAAAACTAATGTAAAAAACAGTTTTTTTCTTCTGAGATTTTCTTAGACATACATTTTGTAACAATGTTTTGTCAATCTTAAAAGTCTGCCTTACATACATATCTTGAAAACTAAGAGCAGTGGGTAGTCGTATCAGTATTGTATACAAATCAGAATACTTAAGTCTGTTCTCCTAGTATGCAACGTTATCAAAAACGTGAGTCCCATATTATGTATTTATACGTAACTGTAGTCAGGTCAATAAAGTTTACTTTTCACAGCAATCATGAAACATATTGTACAACTCCTTCAGACTTATGAAGTCCTGGTTCCCGCACTATGAAACAAACGTGACCAATTTTCGAAGTTCTGGTGATTCCTTTGTAGCAAGCAACCATGATCAATTGACAGACGAGATGAAAATGAAATCATATACATATTTTCTAATCAGAAAATACATACGAGTATATGTCGAAGTACGGTCCAGGCCGTGGTTTTAAAAAGAGTGACGCCAGCATATCTGACGTCATCAATGACTTTAGTCTTAATTGTAGACCAACATTGTTGTGACTACACTTACACAGGTGGCTACGCAGGTGGCTATGCGGTAACACCTGATTATTTCAACTACCGACAATTATTAGTTCTTTGAATAATAAGAACTACGCCGTTATATATGTTTTTTTTTTCAGTAAATTTTAGTCAAAATTGATTAAGTGTATATTTCGAAGTAGAGAGACGAAAGTGGCTGTACGAACTTAGTGCCTTATCATTTATAGAAAAAGAAATGCCCGCTTCGAAAGTAAATTTTTTTTTACTGGTCTCGTACCGCAACTCATACTATCGTACCAGGGAAACATAAATCTATGAAGGTGATGTTTCACTATGAATTGAGAGTGAAATTTGTGCTATATGAACATATTGGGACGGACGTGTGTTTTAAATATTTCATATCAATATATATTGATATTTATTTGTTTGTGGGTGTTCGTGTGTCATGGCCTAATTTACATTAATAAGAGCTTATTTATTTATTAATTTTTTCCCGTTATTCTTATGAATATAATTTTGTTCTTGTGATATATAAGTTTCTTTTGCGTGTTCCTGAAATCTTGCATTATGGAAGTGAATTTTGCTTTCATAAAATAATTTGCATTTCAGTTCAGTATTGCATACAAAACATGATTCCTGAATTAATGTTCATCTGTAATACAAGGTTATAAGGTCAGGGTATATAAAACTATCAAGGTGACCTTTCTCCGCTTTAATCTCATGCTTATGTTTGCCCGTTGTTTAATTTTTTTGGGTAATTTTAAGTGTTGCATTTTTTTTTTAGCAAAATGATTTTCTTTAAAAACATAAAAAACAAAAGAAACTTTTAATAAGCTAACATAAGAAGCATATATATAATATGTATTTCATAACTTTATTACATGATTGTAGATTAGGGTAGGTTATTTAGACGATCGACCTCACAGAGGCCTCCTTTATCTTATACCTTGAAAGATTTCAAGTTTTGTAGATAAAAAGGATAAGAGATCATAAATTCTTAAAATTAATTTAGAGTCATCTCAGAGTCTCAGAATTCCAAAGCACCGAGAGAATTTTTTCAGCTTTGTCTAAAAAGCCTGATGATTATAAATATAAATTATAAATACGTACACATTTAATACATATATACTATATTAATATTATACATAATATCTCTACAAAATATTTGAAGCGTAGTAGTACTCTTTTCCTTTAGTGACTTTACTAGTGCCCTTATTACTAAAATAAACGTGAGTACCTAATAATATCTTGCATTCACATTCATAGACGATTCACGACGAGCAATTTTTTTATATTCTCAAGGTATTTTTTTTTATTTTGTAAACCTTGATCAGAAAGGAATTTTATACAAAAATAACAATCGGACCATACTTTCTACAAAAGAATTAATCCAGAAAAATTTCAATGTAATTTTCAAACTGTCTGTTTAATGCAGAGATGATTCTCAATAAAAATAATTAATCAATCTAGAAAAGAAAAGTCGATGGATCTCCTTCACAAAGCTGATTTTGATTTATTGATTGATTCATAACACCGCCACAACTCACTAACTAACTCACTAACATCTTACCAGGAGAACATAAAACCAAGCCGATGATGTTTCACGGGAAGATAAAAGTGAAACTTTTCATTCATATGTATTTATTACACATTAAACTTATGTTTGGGGTCGGTCATTATTATGTTTCTGTGAGCTTGTGCTGACTGGCATTATCGATTTTTCATCCTATTGCTTTTAAAATGTAGTGATTCACAGCGATACGCTAGTCACAATCAGCTGACTCTCACTGCTATGGAATGTCTGCCTCCATCTGCCCCTAGAAGATTGAGGTCATAATTAAAAGAAAAAAAAAAAAAATATTTACAATTATCTCTACTTGTACTATGTATCAGTCTAACACCGTATTTGCCATAAAACTTAATAAATACTCCATTGCATAGTAATTTCATAAAAAAAATAAATTCAAACAAGAAAATTCAAATTTTCGAGAAAAAGAAACAAAAATTCAAAGAAAGTTTCTGAACCATTGCCTCTCATTTATGTTCTCCTGGTGACAGTGTTATGAACAACGTGACTGTTACGTTCTGTTACTAACTCGAAACATCTTACCAGGAGAACATAAAACTGTGTAGTTAGTTCTATAGTGTTTTTTGCTACGAAATACTCGTGTCTTATGATTTCCTGGTTTCCCATCCGCTGAGATAAACGTGACTGACTGTGGCTTGTTTGTTTGTTGTTGTTTGTTGTGGTTTGTTTGTTTGCTTGCTTGTTTCGTTTGCACAACAAACTACGTGAAGTTTGTTACGTACGCGCTACATATTATAAAATAAATGAACATCGCCGGGGCAACATCGTTGTATGGATAAGATATCATATAACAAGTAACGCCGCTGACTCCGCGGAACGAACACCAAGCCGTGTGAACCAGAAGATTCCTGATACCAAACAAGCTATGGAATGGGATTGCTATCCTAACATCGGGGCAATCATGTAGTCTTAGGTATAGGTTATAAGTTTTAATATGTAATTTTTAATAATATACATATAAGTAGTTTCGTAGTTTTCCTGGAACCTCCGGTTGCCACCTATATAATTAGTTACTTCTTTATTTGGTGACTGGGGAGTTGGTTTAAAACGTTAAAAAACCGTTTTGAAATTTTGTGAGTAACTTTATTTTATAAATTTAAACTACTTACTTTTTTTAAAATAATACTGTGGAATATTTGATTATTTCATAATAGAAGGCAAATTTCGTCTCAACTTCCATATTAAATAAATAATAAATTAATGAGAAAGTATTTCTCCTTGAAAATCATCTGCTCACAGGCATTGCATTTAAATGAGGGCTTGCGAAAAAAAAATTGTCTCAAGTATCATGAGAAAAGGAATTCCCGTATTCCCGTATAATTAACTCAAAAAAAGGGTGAATAAGACCGAATGACAAACTCAAAATTCTGTTTACCACGAGACTTCACATTGGCTTTCTATAAATAAAATGATCGTTTTAAATCTTTAAAGACTTACTATATAATTTCTTAAAAATTTTAAGGATATTTTCACTATAATATTGTTTAACAAAGTTTTCTAAGTAGATCTTAATCCAACAAATGACAACTAAAAGGATGTGTAGTCTTGTCAATTTGCAGCTATATAAGTTTCGAATTACTTGTGGTATTAGAAATCGGTGGCGGGAATAGGGTTGTTTATTTTCAACAAAATTATATTCATTTATACGTTGAAGCAATCGCATGAAAAGCTTCTTAAAAGCGATATCACATGGCATAAAGGGCAATTGTACCAAGCGTGGTGGTTTCAGTGTGGTCAATTTTATATTTCTTCACAACTGGAAAAATACATATGTGAATATACTTATATATATATGTTCTCTTTGTTTTCGTAGTATTCTCGTACCACTCTCGTAGCATTGTGCCTTAAGATTATGAATACCTAGAACTTCATTTATGAAATAAAGTTTGTTTCTTCGTAGTTTTTTTTTTCTTATGAAACGAATAAAACAAAGAAAAAATATATATTTTAAAATGTAAAAAACTATAAATATACTTTATATATAACAAAACATGTATATGAATGATAATAATAAAAATAAATCAAAAGGGTTATACGTAGAAAAAGTGAATTGTTTGAAATATACATACAAAGTTACTTTCAACTAAAGCAGAAAGAAGCTTGTTTCAATAGTTATTCTGTCTGGTGACTCTGAGTTCCCACTGAATTTACTATCGGAACATAAACAGAACAGGATATTCTATTATTTCTTTTCTTTCGGTTTAAGGAGTTTGACAATGCGTAAATTTAATGATATGAAGTGTACATTGAAGTTGTACGAGTACATATTCTTATGAATTCTTAGATTTCGAAGCGTCCTCGTATCAATAGATACCATAGTACTTTACCTTTATAAAACTACATGGTGCTCCTTACTAAAGGTGGTCTGTTAAAGTAATCGTAAAACACGTCACGTTTTACATCGCGGTATCAGTTAACACAGAATGTCTGGAGGTGTTTTAGTTCATATTGCACATAAATGTAATAAATAAATAATAATAAATATTATAATACTAATATAAATATTATAATATATTGTAATACTAAATATTGTACTAAATTCCTAAATATTAAACAGTCTCAAAATACTAGCTATAGTTGTATTCGCAAATTTTGTAGATCTCCGAAATGGATCTGATAAACACGTCTTATTATGAACTAAACGTGAATATTGGCTTCGAGATTGCCATGACAGCGTCGTGACGTCACGAGAGCGACTTAATGCTTTTCCTAGTATAGACTCTATAGTTACTTTATTGAGTAATGGCCCCATGTTGTAAAGAAAAAAAAATAAATTCAAATAATTTAATCTAGTAAAATTTTGATATGTTTTGAAAGCGTTTTGGTTTTTGGTTTCTGAAAGTCATTTCAAACAAGTTAATGATGTCAGTAGCAGAAAATTTTGTAATAAAATAATTTCAAAATAAAATCAACTATTTAATCATTTATATTTGCATTGTATTTCGAGTCTCAATCCAAATTCTTCACTCAATAATATTCACGGCTTAAAAACTACTCTTTCCAAATATAACTCAAAACTTGTCCGACGTTGATAAATTTGTTAATTTGTAATTTTTTTAATCATACATAAAGTATGAAATATTTAACACCTAAATAAGATTCGGTTTTTTATCTTTATAAACCACCTGTCTTTCTTTATCCATATGTACTTTTCGCTGGATGATGCACGTTCCTTTTAAAACAAGTTAAAATTTAAAAAAAAACGGTGAAACGTAGTTTCAAGTCACGTTTATTTCGTAATATGAAGTACCAGGTGTTCATAAAGCTACAGAATACTATTACACAATTTGCTACGGGGATGCTACGAAAACCCAGAGAATTGGTTCTACGATAAACATACAAATATGCATTTCAAAGGATATGTGATTAGATTTAACATTTTTCTAAACTATAATCTCTTAATTTATGTTCTTCTTTCTGACTAGAGACTATTACGTAACTCAAACATCTTATCAGGAGAACATAAAACTGTGTAGTTCTTATAAATGCGCTTTGCTACGAAATATGTGATGAAGACTTCTATTTCCCTGTTTCCCATCCAATGAGATAATCGCGACTGGCGTTATTCCTTCTGTGGCAACATGCATGCACGAACTAACGCGAAAATATATTTTAGTGTCGGCTATCATGAAGACAGGAATTCCCGTATTCAAAATTAAATCAAACCAAGATATCTAAAATCAGATTGCAAAGGGCAATTGTGTCAAGCTTGGTGTCAGTTTGATCATCATTGTCATGAGTGTTTTTTCCACTACTAAAGCTCTAAAAATACTTATATGTACATATGTTATACTTATCGTGTTTTCAAAGCTCTGTTTGTTTGGTAGCATCCTCATAGCAGATCGTAGCATATTGCTTTAGCATATGCTGCTATTCATGAGATACCTGGAACTTCATTTTATGAAATCCGTGTGACCTCTACAAGTTCTTCGTGATGTTTTTTATACTTTAAGTAAGAACTTGTAGAGGCATATTTCATAATATGAAGTACCAGGTATTCTCATGAATAAAGAAAGAAAAGAAAAAGAAGTTTTACTCCAAAAATAAATCAACAAAAAACCACTTTTACATAAAAAAAAAATTGTATGATAAAAAGAAAAAGAAATAAAAAATAAAAAATAAAGTGAATTGATCAAAACATACACATAACTTTCAACTAAACAGAAAGAAGGACTGTTAGGATTGTAATTAAGTTTGGAGCTTCTGTTCATTTGAATTTAATATAGGAACATAAAAAACAAGAGAATATTTTATGTTTCTATTTATTTGTTTATATGGGGTTTGAAAATGTGTAATTGTAACGACGCGTATTTATTGCAACTTATTACGTATGCATGTGCATACCTATGTCTAATACACTGTTCTCAGTAAACTCGTCATAGATTGCACTTGACTATTATGAATTCCTGTCTCCTGTATGTGAAATACACGAGACTAATTAGCCTAAAACATCGAGACAGACAAGTGAAGTTTCCTACTGACTTACTGAAAGCTAATGTAAAAAAAATTTTTTTTTCAATCTTAAAAGTCTGCCTTACATACATATCTTGAAACTAAGAGCAGTGGGTAGTCGTATCAGTATTGTATACAAATCAGAATACTTAAGTCTGTTCTCCTAGTATGCAACGTTATCAAAAACGTGAGTCACTATTATGTATTTACGTAACTGTAGTCCGGTCAATAAAGTTTTACTTTTCCAGCAATCATGAAACATATTGTACAACTCTTCAGACTTATGAAGTCCTGGTTCCCGCACTGAAACAAACGTGACCAATTTTCGAAGTTCTGGTGATTCCTTTGTAGCAAGCAACCATGATCAATTGACAGACGAGATGAAAATGAAATCATATACATATTTTCTAATCAGAAAATACATACGAGTATATGTCGAAGTACGGTCCAGGCCTTGGTTTTTAAAAAGAGTGACGCCAGCATATCTGACGTCATCAATGACTTTAGTCTTAATTGTAGACCAACATTGTTGTGACTACACTTACACAGGTGGCTACGCAGGTGGCTATGCGGCTAACACCTGATTATTTCAACTACCGACAATTATTAGTTCTTTGAATAATAGAAACTACGCCGTTATATATTTTTTTCAGTAAATTTTAGTCAAAATTGATTAAGTGTATATTTCGAAGTAGAGAGACGAAAGTGGCTGTACGAACTTAGTGCCTTATCATTTATAGAAAAGAAATGCCCGCTTCGAAAGTAAATTTTTTTTACTGGTCTCGTACCGCAACTCATACTATCGTACCAGGAACATAAATCTATGAAGGTGATGTTTCACTATGAATTGAGAGTGAAATTTGCTATAGAACATATTGGGACGGACGTGTGTTTTAAATATTTCATATCATATATTATTGATATTATTTGTTTGGGGTGTTCGTGTGTCATGGCCTAATTACATTAATAAGAGCTTATTTATTTATTAATTTTTTCCCGTTATTCTTATGAATATAATTTTGTCTTGTGATATAAAGTTTCTTTTGCGTGTTCCTGAAATCTTGCATTATGGAAGTGAATTTTGCTTTCATAAACTAATTTGCATTCAGTTCAGTATTGCATACAAACATGATTCCTGAATTAATGTTCATCTGTAAAAAGGTTATAAGTCAGGGATATAAAACTATCAAGGTGACCTTTCTCCGCTTTAATCTCATGCTTATGTTTGCCCGTTGTTTAATTTTTTGGGTATTTTAAGTGTTGCATTTTTTTTTTAGCAAAAATGATTTTTCTTTAAAAACATAAAAAACAAAAGAAACTTTTAATAAGCTAACATAAGAAGCATATATATAATATGTATTTCATAACTTATTACATGATTGTAGATTAGGGTAGGTTATTTAGACGATCGACCTCACAGAGGCACTCCTTATCTATACCTTGAAAGATTTCAAGTTTTGTAGATAAAAGGATAAGAGATCATAAATTATTAAATTAATTTAGAGTCATCTCAGAGTTCAGAATTCCAAAGCACCGAGAGAATTTTTTTCAGCTTTGTCTAAAAAAGCCTGATTATAAATATAAATTATAAATACGTACACATTTACATACATATATACTATATATAATATTATACATAATATCTCTACAAATATTTGAAGCGTAGTAGTACTCTTTCCTTTAGTGACTTTACTAGTGCATTAACTAAAATAAACGTGAGTACCTAATATATCTTGCATTCCATTCATAGACGATTCACGACGAGCAATTTTTTATATTCTCAAGGTATTTTTTTTATTTTGTAGACCTTGATCAGAAGGAATTTTATACAAAAAAACCAATCGGACCATACTTTCTACAAAAAGAATTAATCCAGAAAAATTTCAATGTAATTTCAAACTGTCTGTTTAATGCAGAGATGATTCTCAATAAAAATAATTAATCAATCTAGAAAAGAAAAGTCGATGGCTCCTTCACAAAGCTGATTTTGATTTATTGATTGATTTCATAACACCGCCACACTCACTAACTAACTCACTAACATCTTACCAGGAGAAATATAAACAAAGCCGATGATGTTTCACGGGAAGATAAAAGTGAAACTTTCATTCATATGTATTTATTACACATTAAACTTATGTTTGTGGGTCGGTCATTATTATGTTTCTGTGAGCTTGTGCTGACTGGCATTATCGATTTTTCATCCTATTGCTTTTAAAATGTAGTGATTCACAGCGATACGCTAGTCACAATCAGCTGACTCTCACTGCTATGGAATGTCTGCCTCCATCTGCCCCTAGAAGATTGAGGTCATAATAAAAGAAAAAAAAAACAAATATTTACAATTATCTCTACTTGTACTATGTATCAGTCTAACATCGTATTTGCCTAAAACTTATAAATACTCCATTGCATAGTAATTTCATAAAAAAAATAAATTCAAACAAGAAATTCAAATTTTCGAGAAAAAGAAACAAAAAATTCAAAGAAAGTTTTCTGAACCATTGCTCTCTATTTATGTTCTCCTGGTTGACAGTGTTATCAACAACGTGACTGTTACGTTCTGTAACTAACTCGAAACATCTTACCAGGAGAACATAAAACTGTGTAGTTAGTTCTATAGTGTGCTTTCTACGAATACTCGTGTCTTATGATTTCCTGGTTTCCCATCGCTGAGATAAACGTGACTGACTGTGGCTTGTTTGTTGTGTTTGTTTGTGTGTTTGCTTGCTGTTTCGTTTGCCCAACAAAACTACGTGAAGTTTGTTACGTACGCGCTACAATTATAAAAGAAAGAACATCGCAGGGGCAAAATGTTGTATGGATAGATATCATATAAACAAGTAACGGCCGCTGACTTACGCGGCACAGAAACCCAAGCAGTGTGAACAGAAGAGTTTGATACCAAACAAGCTATGGCCATGGGATTGCTATCTAACAGCGGGGCAATCATGGTAGTCTAGGTATAGGTGATAAGGTTTTAATATGTATTTTATTATAATAAACATATAAGTAAGTTGTAGTTTCCTGAACTCCGTTGCCACCTTATATAATTAGGTACTTCTTTATTTGGTGATGGTGGAGTTGGTTTAAAACGTTAAAAAAACCGTTTGAAAATTTGCAGTAACTTTATTCTATAAATTTAAACTACTTAATTTTTTAAAAAATACTGTGGAATATTTGATTATTTCATGAAATAGAAGGCAAATTTCGTCTCCAACCTTCCATATTAAATAAATAATAAATTAATGAGAAAATATTATCTCATTGAAAATCATATGCTCACAGACATGCATTTAAATGAGGGATTGCGAAAAAAAATTGTATCAAGTATCATGAAGAAAAGGAATTACCGTATGCCCGTATAATGAACTCAAAAAAAAAGGGTGAAAAGACCGAATGACAAACTCCAAAAATTATGTTTACACGAGACGTCACATTGGCGCCGTTCTTAAAGTAAAATGCTCGTTTTAAAATCTTTAAAGACTACTAAATAAGTCTTTAAAAAATTTAAGGATAGTTTCACTAGAATATTGTTTAACAACGTTTTCTAAGTAGATTTAATCACAACACATGACACTAAAAGGATTGCAGTCTTGTCAATTTGCAGCTATGATAAGTTCGAATTACTTGTGGAATTAGAATCGGTGCGGGCATAGGGGTTGTTTTATGCAACAAAAATATAGTCATTTATACGTTGAAGCAATGCATGAAAAGCTTTTAAAAGCGAATCAACATGGGAATTAAAGGGCAATTTACCAAGCGTGGGTTTCAGTGTGGTCATAATTTTAGATTTATTCACAACTGGAAAAATAAATATGTGAAGATAACTTATATATTAGTGTTTCCCCCTCTTTGTTTTCGTACGTCATTCGCGTACAACTCTAGTAGCATGTGCCTAAGATTATGATACAGAGAACTTCATTTTATGAAATAAAGTTGTTTCTTCGTAGTTTTTTTCTATGAAACGAATAAAACAAAGACAAATATTATTTTTTAAAATTTTAAAAAACTACTAAATATACTTTTTATATAACAGATATGTATATGAAGCTAAATAATAAAATAAATCAAAAGGGTTATGCGTAGAAAAAGGAATGGTTGAAAATATACATACACAGATACTTCAACTAAAGCAGAAAGAAGATGTTTCAAATAGTTATTTCTGTCTGGGGACTATGAGTTCCCACTGAATTTACTATCGGAACAAAACAAGAACAAGGATATCTATTATTTTCTTTATTTCGGTTAAGGAGTTTGACAATGTTAAATTTTAATGATATGAAGTGTACATTGAAGTTGTACGATACATATCTTATGAATCTAGATTTGAAGCAACCTGTAGCATTGATTACACATAGTACTGACCTTTATAAAACTACATGGTGCTCCTACTAAAGGTATAGTCTGTTAAAGGTCGTAAAAAAAAGTCACGTTGCTCATCGCGAATCAGTTAACACAGAAATGTCTGGAGGGTTTGAGGCAGATGCACATAAATGTACAAATAATAATAATAACTATATAATACTAAATATAAAGATTATAAATATATGTAATACTAAATATTGTACTACATCCTAAATATTAAACAGTCTCAAAAATACTAGCTCTAGGTTGGATTCGCAAATTTTGTGTCTGCCGAAATGGATCTGCTAAACACGTATTATTATGAACTAAACGGAATATTGGCGTCGAGATTGCAATGACAGCGTCGTGACGCCACGAGAGCGACTAATGATTTTCCTAGTATAGACTCTATAGGTACTTAGTGAGTAATTGGCCATGTGTAAAGAAAAAAAAAAATAAAATTCAAATTAATTTAATTAGTAAAATTTGATATGGTTTTGAAAGGCGTTTTTTGGTTTCTGAAAGTCATTCAAAAAAAAGTTAATGAGTCAGTGAGCAGAAAATTTTGTTAATAAAATAATTTCAAACTAAATCAACTATGATCATTTATATTTGATTGTATTCGACGTCTTCAATCCAAATTCTTTCCGGTCAATTATATTCCGGATTAAAAAATACTCTTCCAAATATAACTCAAAAAATTGTCCCGACGTGAGTAATTGTAATTTGTAATTTTTTTAATCCATACATAAAGTCTGAAAATATTTAACACATAAATAGATTCGTTTTTTATATTTATTAAAACCCCCTGTCTTTCCTTATCCTATCTTACTGTTGCTGGATGATGCACTTCCTTTTAAAACACTTAAATGTCAAAAACAAAATGTGAAACGTAGTTTCAAGTCACGTTTATTCGTAATATGAAGTACCAGGTCATAAAAGCCACAGAATACTACGATACAATTTGCTACGAGGATACGACCAAAATAAGAGAAGTGGAATAAAATTACAATAGCATTTCAAAGGGATATGGATTAGATTTAAACATTTTCTAAACTTATAAATCTCTTAATTTATGTCTTCTTTCTGGTAGACTATTACGTAACTCAAAACATCTTAGCAGGAGAACATAAACTGGTAGTTCTTATAAATCGCTTGTGCTCGAAATATGTGATGAAGACTTCATTTCCCTTGATTCCCATCCAATGAGATAATCGCGAATGGCGTTATTCCTCTTGTGGCAAAACATGCATGCACGAACTAACGCGAAAATATATTAGTGTCGGCGTATCATGAACAGGGATTCCAGTATTCAAAAGTAAAGCAAACCAAGATATCTAAAATCAAGATTGCATAAAGGCAATGGTCAAGCTTGGTGTCAGTTTGATAAATTCATTTTATGATTTTTTCCATACTAAAGCTCTAAAACTACATGATATGTACATATGTTATACGTATTCGGTTTTCAAAGCTCTGTTTGTTTTGGTAGCATACTCATGCAGATGTACATATTAATTAGCATATGCTGCTATCATGAGAATACCTGGAACTTCATTTTATGAAATCCGTGTGACCTATACAATTCTGTGAGGTTTTTTTATACTTTAGTAAGAACTTGTAGAGGGTCACATATATTTTCATAATATGAAGTACCAGGTATTCCATTGAATAAAGAAGAAAAGAAAAAGAAGGTTACTCCAAAAATAATCAACAAAAAACCACTTTACATAAAAAAACATTGTATGATAAAAAGAAAAAGAAATAAAAAATAAAAAATTAAAGTGATTGATCAAAAACATACACATAACTTTCAACTAAACAGAAAGAAGATGTTAGGATGTAATTAAGTTTGGAGCTCTGTTCATTTGCAATTTAATATAGGAACAGTAAAAACAAGAGATATTTTATTGTTCATTTTATGTGTTATATGGGGTTGGAAAAAATGTGTAATTGTTAAGTCGCGTATATGCAACTTATCACGTATGCATGGCAACCTATGTCTAAGCCACTGTCTCCGTTAAAGTGTCATAGATTGCACTTGACTATTATGAATTCTGTTCTGTATGGAAATACACGAGACTAAGTTAGCCTAAAAACACGAGACGACAAGTGAAGTTTCCTTAAGGGACTTACTGAAGCTATATAAACAAAATTTTTTTTTCAATCTTAAAAGTCTGCCTTACTACATATCTTGAAAACTAAGAGCAAGTGGTGGGTCGTATCAGTATTTGTATACAAATCAGAATACGAAGTTTGTTCTATAGTATGCAACGCTATCAAAAAACGTGAGCCCTACTATGTATTTATCGTAACTGTGTAAGTCAATAAGTTTATTTTCCACAGCAATTTGAAAAATATTGTAACTACTCCTCAGACTTATGAAGTCATGGTTCCCGTACTATGAAAAAAACGGACCCAATCTCGAAGTTCTGGGTGTCCTTTGCAACATTATCAATGATAGACCGAGATGAAATGAAATATTCATTACATGTTTTAATCAGAAAATAAATAATAAAAAATATTTTAATAATTAATATAATTATTAATTGATTTAGATTATAACTTAATCAATGTTTTTCAAATACGTATGTCGGAGTAGGGGCCAGGCCGCCAATCGAGGTGCTGTCAGCACCTGCGTTCGCCAGCACGGAGAGTCTATCATAGACCTAACTACGCCAGTGGCGCGTCTGCGCGGGCATTTACGGACTGCAAGTGGCGGAGGTGCGAAAACCTTTCAGACCACAGATACATACGTTTCGACGTATATACTATGGTCGGATCTGGGCCGCCACAAATAACACCGCGGTTGGCCCAAAAATGGCTCTAAAAGGTTAGACAAAGGATTAACATGAAATAGTGTTATTCGGATACTACGCGGAGTTTATATTAAAAAAAATACAAATCGACGTTTCGGTTACTTTGCAGCAACCGTGATCACGGGCAGACGAGGTGTGAATTCTGTCAGTTGGTCCTTGTATTTATCATCTACCGCCATCGATTTCTTAATTTTCTGGCATACCGCTCTGGATGCCGGCAGAATGCGCTCACGGTGTCTTGAGGCTGCGGTGTGGTACGGACATGGGATTTTATATTTTTAAGAACGGGGTCAGGTGTTGAAAGATTCCAGCCATCTTCTCCTATTGAAATTGGGATGTTTTTTTAATTTCAATAGCCTCGAGAATATCCTCGGTATCTATTGTCTTCCCGAGCGAGGATTTGGAGTTTATCAAACCGGAATGTCGTGGCCTGGTTGTCATTGTGTGTTCACACACTGATGACTTCGACGCGCGCTGTTTTTGATGTCTGAGATGTGTTCTCTTCAACCCTAGTAACGATGCTCTCTCGTCTGTCCAATGTATGACAAGACACAGTCACAATCGGTTTGTAACACCCCGCGGGGCTTGGTGCAAAGGAATGTTACTCTTGAGTGGTCTCAAGAATTGGCTCAAGGTTTATGTGGTTTGTAAATAGTTTAATTGAAATTCTTCAAGATGTTGCCTATCTGTCAGTAACTCCCTTACATATGGTAGTATCGCCCCCCCCCCCCTCCCAGGTTGTCGTTCAACGTGGGTGGCTTCAGGATGTTCTTGCGATGCTGGCGAGGCACGGGGCAGGTGTTGAATGTGAAGAGCTGTTTGACATGCTGCAGTCGGCTCTAGGTGGTCAGCATCCCACAAAGATGTTGGGCTCTCTGTAAACAACGATTTGCCAACGGAGCTAATGGATAGGGTGGTGGTGTGTGTACCATTGAGTACCTGTACCGTATGTGTGGGTTCCTTAAAAAACAGTATGTCCCAAAAGTATTGTCAGGATTCCTAACGCAAGTATGTCAAGGAAAGCCTAAAGAATATTGCATCTTAATTCTATAGGAAACTGAATTACTAGTGATAGAATTAAGATGGTCAGAAAAGCAGGTTTTATTTTATTTAATATTGTGAAGGTGTATTACATACCGTGATATATTAAAGGGTTATAGGAGGAGAGCAAAGGGCTAGCACTCGAAGTCCTCCATGAATAGTCAGCGAAACGGGGGACAAACCGGCGAACCCATTTGCACACTCCATCTTACTTGTATGTCGAATTCATTCATTCCACCTGAGGTAGCCAGATGTTAGGCACGTTTAATAGCTGTGCAGTATTCTATAGGCATATGTTAGCCTTTAACTTACTCTTACAATCTCAATGCAGTCAAGGAACAGGCTATACTAGTGAATAATGACTGTACATCGAAACTGACCATACTTTCATTGTCGCTCCATTTTAGGTGTTTTATTCTTTGACAAACTGGTAGAATCTTAACAAATGAGTTGTGTGGCCCCGGAGAGGTGGATAATATTTTTGCAAGAAATTTAGCCAGTTTCTATAGTGGTGAGTCAATGGGCTTACTATTGGGCGTAATGAAACATCTTGTTTATGGATTTTAGGTAACACATACAATTTTGGGGTTTTGCACACGATGGTACGAGTGATTTGATACTCTAGATTGAGGTTTGGCAACTGTATTTATTTATTTATTAGAAATTTTGTTTCTGTTAAAACTTTAGTGTCGGGTCTTGGTAACTTTTTTATAAATAGGTTATCCGAAAAGAATTTCGATTATTTTATTATCACTAATCAACTCGCAGCATTATTACGGTCGCGTTCCGTTATCTGCACGGAGGACAGTAGGTCTCATTGTGCGAAGTTTTTGAGTGCAACAGATTCTTGACGAGAGCTAGTTAAATCCGACTAACACTAGTTCATTTAAATGAATACTCGCGAAAATCTTAGATCTCATTATGTGAACCAGTCCGGACTGGAAATCGCAAAAGAAATACGCCGGTTGGAGTACCTCAAGAGAAGGTTACCGTCGAAGACATTATCTGTAACGTTGAGGATGTCTTCCCTAAAAATCATGTCACGAAAGAAGGTCTGACGCAATCGGCAGGATTTTTCGTATGTTCTGCGCCGGACGCAAAGTGCCTCGACAAAATATTTCGCAAGAATCGGGTTGACACTCAAACAACTTTCGCAACAATGAAGATGACTTGTCCTCCGTGCAGATAAGGGGAAACGCGACCGTAATAATGGATACGAGTGATTATGATAATAAAATAATCGAATTCTTTCGGATAATTCTGTTTCGAAAACAAGTAACAAAACCCGACAGCTAAAGTTTTAACAGAAAAACCAACAAAATTTTTAATAAATAACTACAGTTCAAAACTTAATTCTTAGATATCAAATCACTCGTACCTCATGGCAAACCTCCAAACCTGTATGGGTACCTTTTAACAATCCAGAAACAGGATGTTCCAGTAAGCCACTAGTAAGCCAGATTGACCACCAACTGACAAACTGGCAAATTTCTTCAAAAAATATTATCACCCACTCCGGGGCAACCAATAGTATTTGTATAAGGGATTTCCTACCAGTTGTAAAACAATTAAACACATAAAATTGAGCGACAATGACAGTATGGTCAAGTTTCATTACAGTCATAATTCACTAGTATACCTGTCTTGACTGCATTGAGATGAAGAGGGAAGTTAAAGGGATAACAATCTGCCTATGAATATGCAAAAGTATTAAAGCAGTGCCTAACATCCGGGCTCCTCATGTGGAATGATGAATTCTACCATACAAGTATGATGGAGTGGCAATGGGTTCGCCGGTTTCCACGTTGTCGCGACATATTCATGGAGGACGTCGAGGTGCGCGCCCTTGCTCTCCTCCTAGTAAACCATTAATATAGAAACGGTTGTAGATGACACTTCACAATATTAAATAAAAAAATGAAAACAATCTGCTTTTCTGAACCATCTTAATTCTATCAATAGTAAGATCAGTTTACTATAGAATTAGAGGCAAAAATTCTTTAGCTTTCCTTGACATACTTGTCGTGGAATACTGACAATACTTTGGGACATACGGTTTAGAGGAAAACCACCACATACGGAACAGGTACTCAATGGTAACTCACACCACCACCCTATTCCAGTTAGTACCGTTGGCAAATCTTTGTTACAGAGAGACAACACCTTGGTGATGCTGACCACTAGGGCCCGAGCTGCAGCATGTATAAAACATGCGTCTCACCATCAACAAACTGCCAGTGCCTGCAGCATCCGCAAGAAACCACCTGAAGCCACCCACAGTTGAGCGACAACCTGCGATACTACCATATGTGAAGGGGTTTACTGACACGAATAGCAAACATCTTGAAGAAGGTTTCATTTTAAAACACTATTTACAAACCAACAACATAAGAACAGAAAGGAGCCAATTATTGAGACCAAATCAAGGAGAACAATTTCCTTCTGCAACAAGCGGGTGTATCAACCGATTGTGACTGTGGTTGTAATCATGGACAGACGAAGAGGAGCATCGGTCCTAGGGTAAAAAAAACATCTCAGACCTCAAAAAACAGGCGCGCGTCGAAGTCAGCAGTGTGGTGAACCACACAATGTGACAAACCAGGCCATACATTCGTTTGATAAACCTCAAATCCTCGCTGGGAAGACAAGTATATACCGAGATTTAAGTCGCCGAGGCTATTGAAATTAAAACAACATCCCAATTTCAATAGAGAAGATGGCTGGAATCTTCAAACACATGGGACCCCGTTCTTAAAAATATAAAATCCATGTCCGTAACACACCGCAGGACCTCAAGACACCGTGAGCGCATTTCTGCCGGCACCAGAGCGGTACGCCAGAAAAATAAGAAATAGGAGGGCGGTAGAGGATAAATAAAGGACCAAGGACAGCCATTCACACCTCGTCTGCCCGTCGATCACGGTCGCTGCAAAGTAACCGAAACGTCGGGATTATGTGTTTTTAAATAAATAAAATCCGCGTAGTAAATCCGAATAACACTGTTTCATTTAAATGAATCTCGCGGGAAAATCGTAATAATTAGGACAAAAGGATTACTGCAGGAGGCGGCAAATCGTTGCTCATGGGCGCATAACTGCAGGCGATGTCGATGAGGTGCTGGACTGGCTGAACGCGGCAATGCACAACCCATATGTGATTGCTCGATGACCGTGGTCAGCACACTCAAGTTTCCGCGAAAGACTATGGTGGCGACCCCCCCGCACCAGAAATACAGAGGCTGGCGGGAAAGAATGTGTGGTGTCCGCCGAGATACACAAGGTACCGAAGGAGGCCGGCTCAAGAAGCCAGGAGGAAGAGAACCCATTTTACCGGCCTATCCGCCACAGCACGCCTTGCCCTCCAGACACCACCGGCAATCGAAAGCTGAAGCCCTGGCAGGAGGGCTCCAATACACTCGAGGCGGGATCCATGGGAAGGCCATACAAGTGGCTGAGGCAACAGTTTCGTCCGCGCTCCACCCGACCCAGAATACGACCCCATTTTGCGCCGAAACAGTCGTGACGACACTATTCCCAGACAGGGCCGACTGGTCTGCCCCAACAATGGCCCCCCAAGCGGAAGACTCGCAGGAGGAGGAAGAGGAGCAATCCCTTCAGTTAACTCGGAGAGTTGCATGCGGCGGTGGTGAAGATGGGCTCTAAAATCGGCCCCAGGCCTTGACGGTGGCAGGAAGGGGCTTGGATGTTAGCAATCCAACATTCTAGAGCCACGGGTAGTCTCCATTTTGACTCGTTGTCTGGTCCATGGCCAGAGTACCCGCAGGTGGAAGACCGGGAAGCTCTCCTCTTCAGAAGAATTGGGCGACCAGCAGACCAACCGTCAGCTTACAGACCATCGTTCTTCTCGGATGAGATCGGAAATGATGATGGAAGGGTCATAGTGGCGCGGGTCACGGGACACATGAACCTCGTGGGGCGAGTTAAGCCCCAAGCGTAGTACGGCTTCCGTGAGGGACGGTCAACGATTGGGGCAATAGCGCACCTGCGCGATGTTATTAGAGAAGACCTTAGCCAGGGCGGAGTAGTCTGGCGGTATCGTAGACATATATAAACCGAGTTATAACTCAGCACTGGGCTACAATCAAGAAGGACGCCGGTACCACGGAGTACCAAAATATACGGAGGTCATAATGAATATCTCTCTGCCGCTCGGTGCAGTTCCCGACGCAGATGGATGGGAGGAGGCACGAGGTCGTGGCGGCGTTCACAGGGGTCGGCGCTAGGGCCACTCTTGTGGGACATTGGGTACGATGGGGCTCAGTGTGCCTTCATAAATGGACAGACGCGATCTGCTACGCCGACGACACTCTAGCCATCGCGCGAGGGGCAATCACACAGGGAGGCAGGCTACGAGCCAACAGCGTGGTTGCACAGATCGTGCAACGAATACGCCCTTAGGATTGAACAGTGGCCCCTGAATAAGTCAGAGGCCTCATCTGTCACAGGGACCGAGTGATAAATAATTAAAGATTAGAATTCTAGCAAACGGGGTTATTGAGGTTATACCGTAGAGACAAGAGAGGTAATGTCGCAGTAGGGATGTGTGTCACAAAAATGTTGTGCCAATCGGTAAAGAAGGGTATGATTTTAATCTTCCAAACTCTGACCAAAATTTACAGCCCTTCTTTAAAATAAGAAACAACAAATTCATAAAGGCACAAAACATACTAATTACACAATATGTATTATTACAAAATAAACTTAATTAAAACAATCACCACAATATGCTTTCTCGAAAATTATTAAACTAGTGACTAACTCTTACCAAACAATAACTTTACTAAACGGTTAATTTTTTTTTTTTTTTTGAAATTAAAGTTTTATCATCCAATTTCCTTCTAGATAATGAAATTGATCTTAGGTGAAAGTTTTGTGATATATCAGCATATGCTCTTAGTACATATATACTTTAAATCAATTGTTTTTCAGCAAACTTTTTCTTTGATGAAATTATATTTAACATCTAGATGTGTACAGCGTTGCGATAGTCTACATTTTGAAGTAAACCAAAATTGCACTGTGATTGTCAATATGTAATCTCATTGATCTTGATTAAATGCCTTAATATCAGGTAATAGTCTTTCACCACAGCGCCTCTTTTGTAGCAGCACATGCTCCATAAATCTGCCTCCGTAGTGGATAGAGCAACACTTGTGCGTGAGTTGCCCATGTACAGGCAGACTCCATTCTTTACTAAAAAAATATCCGTCAAAAGACAGGTCGTGTGGCCTGTATCTTAGCATAATTCGGGCGCGTCACTAATGCTTGTAGTTATTAATACTAGAGATGATAACACAGACCCTAGTTTTGTGTTACTTAGATACTTCATAATTTCTTCACTAATTCCAGTGTGGTGATCATAACAATTGAGATATATACTCACACAGACTGCTCCATGATAATATCAGCAGCTTACTATAGCTAGGTGCATCAAGGAGCCAAACAAGCTTCCCTGTACTGTATATTCTTATATGGAGCAGCTGAGCTGTTTCTCGTATGGTGTGAGGATCTACTGGTTTGGTAGTGCTTTCAAACCTTCTGGTGTGTCATATATATGTCCTCTTATGTTTCCATATAGAAATGCGGTTTTAACATCAAATTGAACCATCTCTAGATTTGTTGAGCAGCTTCTGAAAGTAAAACCCTAATAGAATCATATCTTACTGTGGGTGAGAAGTTTCTGTGTATCTAACCTTTCGTTTGAGCACACCCTTTAGCACATAATCTTGACTTGTATATGGACCAATGCAGTTTTTAATACGAAAAACCCATTTACAGCCAATTACTTTTTGTTCCTTGTGGTTTATCCACCAGCTCCCAGTCTTGTTTTCTCTATGTTGCCAACACTCTTCACTAATTGATTGTTTTCCACTTTCCTGCACTTTCATTGTCTGTAGATATTGCTTCACTGTATGTTTGTGGGACATCTTGCTGATCTGAAAAGCCATCAGAGCATAAGTAGGTATACCTTCTATATTTCTTCTATTTTTTGATCTGTTGTCACATTTGAATATGTCTTGCAAATCTATTGTTTCTTCTTCAGGTTCATACAAAGATCCTTCATCTGAGTGATATGACTCATCACTTGTTGCACTTTGTTCTGATGTTTCTAATGTTAATTCACTATTATGGTTTTCAGCTTTAAGGTATCAGGTTCTGAATGAATTCTGAGAGAGGTAGATTTAGCATAATGTCTCATCACTGTATTTTCCAAGAATACAACATCTCTACTTATAACCCCTTCCTTATTTTAGAGTCATAAATCCTATACCTTTGGTCTGTTCACTGTATCCAATGAATACCATTTTAGTTGCCTTTGAGTCGAATTTCTTGACTTTCTCTTTAGGTTTATGAACCATTGCTTCACATCTAAAGATCTTCAAATGGGTGGATCAGCTTTTTGCCTGTCCAGATTTCTTCAGGTGATCGGAACCCCAGTGCTCTAGTCGGGCAGCGGTTTGTAATGTAGCTGCTGTGGACACTGCTTCTGCACAAAACTGCTTTTGTAATTTAGCATTAATAACATACACCGTGCTCGTTCTAGTAAGGTGCGATTCATCCTTTCAGCTAACCCATTTTGTTCTGGTGTGTAAGGTGTAGATGTTTGATGAGTTATTCCATTATTTATTAGAAAAGATTTAAACTCATTACTTAAATATTCTCTCCCATTATCTGTGGCGAAGGGTCTTTATTGATAAATTAAGTTATTTTCAACTATGGCTTTGAATTCTTTAAATTTATCAAAAACATCTGACTTATTCTTTATTAAATAAACAAATACTTTCCTGGAATAGTCGTCGATGAAGGTAACAAAGTAATGTGTTCCTCCCAGTGACTGAACCTCCATGGGGCCACAGACATCCGAGTGTATGAGTTCTAGTAAGCCTTTTGCTCTGCAACCTTCTGAAGGAAATGGATTTCTTGACTGCTTTCCCTCCAAACATGAAATACATACAACTTTGTCTTTGTTTTAGATTTTTACCCCTGTACTTTCTGATAATTTATTTAGGTCTTCAAAGTTTAAATGTGCCATCCTTTGATGCCATAAGTAAGCGTCACTACTTTTAACTGTAGATATGTATGCTGAAACTGATGTGTTTTGAGCCGTACATATTATTTGTCAGTTTTGCTTCTGCCACTTGTTTATTCATTTTATTAAATATTCTGCAACCTTCTTTGTCAAATTGTACATGACAACCATTCTTTATTATTTGACTTACTGAAAGTAGGTTGGTGGCCAACTCAGGAACATAAAGAACATTGTTTACTTCAATCACTTCAGATTTGCCACTTTGGTCAGCAACATTTAGTTTCACTTTACCACATGCTTTCACAGTGATTTTCTTGTCATCAGCCACTTTAATAGTATCAACCAGAGGTGGTATTTCATCATAGAGCCAGTCACGGTGCATTGTGAGATGCATTGATGCTCCCGAGTCTACATACCAGCCATTGTCATTACTCATTGATGCTGAAAATACTGCCACATAGCCGGAGTTCTCATTTGACTTTTTTTCCTTTTTCTTGCTTCTACAGTACTTGCTTACATGCCCATACTTGTTGCAGATAAAACACCTTGGACCTTTATTTTGCTTTACTTGATTTGTCTGAAGTTTGTTGGCATTCTGCGAGTTAATTTTACTTCTGTTACATACAGCGCAGCATTATCTGACTTTCTAATGTCTTGAAGGAGCTTGGTTTTTACTAAGTCAGCTGTAATTGCCAACCCAGAACTTTCTAAGCCCATTATCATTGGTTGATAAACATCCGGCAATCCTGCCAAAAGTAAAGTACCCAACCATTCATCGTTTACAATGAAACCTATGTTTCTTAACTTGTGGGCAGTTGACATAATTCTGTTAACATAGTCCTCGATGTTCTGGCATCCGTCTAGTGTCGTTGTGATCAGGTCTCTCAATAATCCGACTCGCCTGGTCAGTCCTTTGTCGTCGAAAGCTTTTGCCAGGTTATCCCACACCTCCTTTGCCGTTTTAGCTTGTTGAATATGTATATAGTTGATAGGATCAACCAATAAAATTATCTTGGATTTGGCTTTGGTGTCCTTTTTACATCAACTTCATTCGAAGACTCGACGCAATCCCACAACTCCTCGTGTTCAAGGTAAGTTTGCACAGAGAATTTCCAGGTGGGATATTATCTCTTCCTGACAGCTTTTCAATCAGAGTCATCGTATTTGAAGACATTTTTGCTGATGAAGATGCTTGAACGACAAGCACGTTGCCGGTTTTAGGTTATACTTTACTATCACAGACCAAATCTTTTATTGTTATAAGTTCTGATTATTACTTTCACTGATATCACTTTATAGTAATTAATTTAGAACTATTACGTGGGTCTGGGCCCATAACCTGATAAATTAATTAAAGATTAGAATTCTAGCAAACGTGTTTTATTGAGAGTTACACCAAGACAAGAGAGTGTATATGGTAGCAGAGCGTGGTTACTGATTGATTTTAATATACCACACACCGAGGAACTCGCCGCCACTAGGGACACGCATCGTGGTCGGTGGCACGAGTATAGAGGTCAGGCCATCTATGACCTACCTAGGTCTCGTCCTTGACAGCAAATGGTCCTTCAAGACCATTTCAAGAGGCTGTCCGAGAAGGCCACGAAAGCTGCGGGAGCGTTGGCGGGCCCCTCCCTAATCTTCGGGGTCCGAGCCTCGGGTGCCGACGTCTCTATCTGGGAGTGGTACAATCTATGGTAATGTACGGTGCACCGATCTGGGCAGCGAATCTGCAGTCCGAAAACAGCACAATGCTCGGGAGGACGCAGAGAATCCTTGCTATCAGAGTCGTGCGCGGTTACCGTACCAGTTCCAGGGATGCAGCATGCGCATTGGCGGGCAGCCTGCCTTGGGACATAGAGGCCGAGTCATTGGCCGAAGTGTTCTGGCGCTGTCAATCCCAAAGAGAAGAGGAGGACGCAACCCACCACCCAACATCATCCGGGGTGGCGAAAGAGTGCGAGGGAGCGGGCGCTCGAAGCCTGGAAACGGAGACTCGGGGAGCAAAATACCAGCTCCAATCTGATGACGGCCATACGTCCCGTCCTGAAGGACTGGGCCATAGAAAAACTGGCGCTTTATCATTCCATCTCACACAGATGCTGACCGGGCATGGCTGCTTCGGTAAGTACCTGTGTGAGGTGGTACAACGGGAAGAGACAACGGCCTGTCACCACTGTACTGAAGTGTGTGACACGGCCGAACACACGATTTTGACATGTCCCGCATGGGACATTGAACGTTCGTATATACGACAAATACCCGGATATGACATCTCCCTTCCAACATTGCTTCACGCATTGTTGGACGGGGAAAGGAAGTGGCAAGCGGTGGAGACCTTCGCTCATAGAGTGATCTCCGCCAAGGAGGAGGCTGAGCGCAGAAGGGAGCAGGAGACGCTCGACCCCCGACGCAGACGCAGGCCAAGACAAACGAGACGCCAGATCGACCATGATCGGAACGTCCTGCCTTAGCCTGGGAACTCAGGGTGGCGGCGTGGGGACGCCGTCGCCCATTGCACTGGGTCCCCGAGCTGATTAAGGTTACGCATCATACTCCATGCGTGCCGTAAAGAAGAAGAAATAGAAGGGTGAAAAACACTCTTGCAGAGTCGGTCCTGCTAGACCCACACGGCAGGTAGACTGTCGGCGGAGTCGCGGAAGTCATATAAACAGTTCCCGTGGCTCCTCCAATGGCGGTGAAGAGGAGTATCGCTGAGTTTTTAGTGGGTAGGGCTGCTTCCATTTACCATCTTTCGGGAGCAGCGAGACCCACATACCCGCGGTCGGTTTCCCCAACTGGCCGAGGGATGCGGAAGAACATTTACTCAGCGTAAAAAACAAAAAAAAAAGGGTCCAGGCCGTGGTTTTTAAAAAGTGTGACGCCAGCATAATTGACGTCATCAATGACTTTATTCTTGATTGTAGACCAACATTGTTGTGACTACACTTACACAAGTGGCTACGCAGGTGGTTATGCGGCTGACACCTGATAATTTCAACTACCCTCAATTATTAGTTTTTCAAATAATAAGAATTACACCGACATATGTTTTTTTTTCAGTTAATTTTAGTCAAAATTGATTCGAATGGAGGGACGAAACTAAGTGCCATTATCATTTATAGAAAAAGAAATGCCAGCTTCGAAAGTTAAATTTTTTGTACTGGTCTCGTAGCTCCAACGGAACTCATAACATCCTACCAGGGAACATAAATCTATGAAGGTGGATATCACTATGAATTGAGAGTGAAATTTATGCTATATGAACATATTGGGACAGACGTGTGTTTTAAATATTTCATATATTGAATATATATTGATATTTATTTGTTTGTCTATGTTCGTGTGTCATAACCCAATTTACATTTATTAGAGCTTATTTATTTATTAATTTTTTCCTGTTATTCTTATGAATATATTTTTGTTCCTATCATATATAAGTTTCTTTTGCGTGTTCCTGAAATCTCGTTTTATGGAAGTGAATTGAATTCATAAAATAATTTGCATTATTTTCAAGTTCGTAGAGCAGTGGACGATCATCGTTCAGTATTGCATACAAAACATGATTCCTCAATTAATGTTCATCTGTAATACAAGGTTATAAAGTCAGGGTATATAAAAATTTTAATTATTATTATAAAACTATTAACTATTATTTTTTATTATCACTAAGGTGATCTTTCTCCCCATTAATCTCAAGCTCTAGTTGGTTTGTATAATTTTAAGTTCCATATATTTTTTTATTAAAATTATTAATAAATGCTAGATTTATTAATAATTTTATTCAATGCTTTCAATTTGCGTGTAACTTAATTATAACTGTAATTAACTGTATGATGATAACTTTAATAAACTCAGTTTAACGTATGAGAAGAAATGTGGGAAAAATTCCTCTAGCTAAGCTGTATTGGTTGCATAACACCAACTCATAACATCCTACTAGGAGAACATACAACCGCGTAGGTGATGTTTCACAAGGGGGTGGAAGTGAAACTATCTATCTATATTTAATATAGTCTACTTGTTTGTGTGATGTGTGATCAATGAATTCTAATATTTCATAATCGTAGTCTTTATTTTGGATCACAGTTGTTTCCATTGATTTATACAAAGCAGTATAGTCAGTTGCCAAGTACTCATGTGTCTCTCTTTTCTTATCAACTTTAATTTGTTTGATATCTAGGTAAATCTGCTTATGGTCAGACAATGGGGTATCAAGAAGAGCCATGTGGAAATTCACACCTTGCATATTTGTCAAAACGTGGTCTATAATAGATTTTGTTGTGTGTGTTTCTCTTGTACAAAAGTCTTCATTGAGATTATTAAGGATTGTATATCCGGCATCATTTATCATGTTCTTATAGTTATTTGTATTATGGTCATCACTTAGCAGGTTAATATTAAAATCTCCAAATATTAAGCATCTACGTTTTTTCTCTAGCTGTTGACTGTAGCTTTCTATAAAATCTTTTGTTTTTGTATTAGGTGGTTTGTATATAGCTCCAATATTAATTGCATATTTTTCTATATATACCCAAATGTATAACTATATATGTGCCCAATTGTACCCAATGTACCCAATTTCTATAACTATATATGTGCGTATAATTTGGAATCTCAAGTAATGCTGCATCTAAATCAGACTTTATCCATGTTTCAGTAATCAGTATTATATGTATAGTGCTTTTTATTGAGTGTAGTATGCATTTTATTTCATCTAATTTATCAATTTTTACAAGACTTCTTATATTTGTATATAAAATTTTTTGTGATGATTTAGTTTTATGGATGTCCTCGTAACAATTTAATTTCTGATAACTAATATTAAGTTCATCGTTGTATTGACTATTTATTTTGACAGTTTTGGTCCCTGTCGCGTACTGTTTTTTGAGTTATACTTTACGATTTTTGGAACATCATTCACATTTTTTATAATAAGGTCTTTTTCTCCATTTTTTTGTTGGGATACCAGTTCATCTTGTAGTTTTTTCATGTGTTGTTGTTGACACTGAGTTTGATCGGCGTAAATTCGGATTTTGCCTAACTTATGTTTGCTTTTATTTTTAAGTATATATTTTGCAGTGTCCTTTTTCTCAAAACACACTTTTAGAGATCTATCTTTATTAGGGTTGTATTTTCCTAGCCTAAAGACTGTAGTAGGGTTTGGGCAGTCCTCATAAATAGCTTTAATTAATTTCATAGCTTCATCCTTGTCATTATCACGTCTGATTGTGCTATTAGGACTTTTTGTCTCGGGAATCCCTACTAGTATGACATTTTTTTCTCGCTTAGAGCGTTCTTGTAGCTCTGAAATGGTTTCGTCGCAGGACAGGGGATATTCTTTAGGATAATCAGTTTTAGAGTTATTTTTAAATAACAAATATCATTTTCAAGAACGTGTATTTTTTGTTCTATAGTATCAGTTAGTAACTTCATTTTTTTTAAGTCGACTTTCGTTTGGTTTTGCTCCAATATTAAGATTCTAAAGTAGCATTATTAGACTTTAATTCATCTTTTATTTCTTTTATTTCATTATGTAAATATAAGGAACATTCCTGGTGCGTTTTTGTAAAATCTTGGAAAAAAGACATCATCTCCTTCCGAAATTCGTTAATCAAAGAGGCACAATCACATTCGCATTTCCTTTTTCTAAGCGTGACATTGTAGTCATCTAATGTTCGTAAATCCGGTGATGACCCACTTCCGCTATCACTTATGAGTTTTCCGCTAACGCTTAGTGATTGTGAACTCATGCTTCGTAAAATTATCAATTTACTTCCCATTATGGTTTCTTCGATAAGACAAAGATCAACGGTGTTGCACCACGCTTCTGCATCCGCATCCGTTCTATCCGGGTTGAATTCAGGAAGGGCGATTCTTGTTGCATCATCTTTGGGCACCTTCATGTAATTTACCAATTCAAAAATGTTACGCTGTTGTAGTTGATAAAGTTTTCTCCATTTGTCATGTTCGGTTTGGAGAATTGGACTCCGACTTCGCGTGTGCGTATCCGGGTGAATCCCAATTCTGATGTCGGATCGCCGAGCCCATTAGGGTCTTGTGAACCACTCATATTGCAATCCAATGACTAAAACTTCAATACACTTTGTAATAACTTTATTTCACTTGTCACTATTTGATTAACACCACGAAAGTAATTTACTATTATAGAATAGCAGTTACGAATTTGAGCCACGTGGATTGGCGAGTGTGCGTCCAACACCGTGTCCAAGTGAACACTGCCCTTACAATGTGACTCTCCCATTTATATACCTTGGTGACTGCTACGACGTTGGCGCCACTCGCAACCCCACTCGACAACCTAACTGACGTTACCGTCGGCTCTTTGCAAAATAAATTGAGTTTCTTTTTAAAATTACATTTATAATATTTATCAACTAAAATAAACAGAAACATAAAAAAGGGATACACTTAAATATAGACTTAAAATAAATATAATCAGAGGAACAAATAATTTTCTTAAAATAAGGTGGTTCGAACGACATATTGTAAATGTGTCGATAAAAATTAATTGAGCGTCTTCTTTCTTTTTAAATTCAGGTTCATGATTTTTATCAGCTAAATATCACATAAATAAACGAACACATTTAAATATAAACAAAAGAAATATAATCAAATAATTTTCTTAAAATGAGGTAGTTATATGATATTTTCTTGATACGCCGTCATGTATAATATTAATATATAAGTATATATGTATGTAAATGTGTACGTATTTATAATTTATATTTATAATCAGGCTTTTTTAGACAAAGCTGAAAAAATTCTCTCGGTGCTTTGGAATTCTGAGACTCTGAGATGACTCTAAATTAATTTTAAGAATTTATGATCTCTTATCCTTTTTTTCTACAAAACTTGAAATCTTTCAAGGTATAAGATAAAGGAGTGCCTCTGTGGGTCGATCGTCTAAATAACCTACCCTAATCTACAATCATGTAATAAAGTTATGAAATACATATTATATATATGATTCTTATGTTAGCTTATTAAAGTTTCTTTTGTTTTTTTATGTTTTTAAAGAAAATCCTTTGCTAAAAAAAAATGCAACACTTAAAATTACCCAAAAAAATTAAACAACGGGCAAACATAAGCATGAGATTAAAGCGGAGAAAGATCACCTTGATAGTTTTATATACCCTGACCTTATAACCTTGTATTACAGATGAACATTAATTCAGGAATCATGTTTTGTATGCAATACTGAACGACGATCGTCCACTGCTCTACGAACTTGAAAATAATGCAAATTATTTTATGAAAGCAAAATTCACTTCCATAATGCAAGATTTCAGAAACACGCAAAGAAACTTATATATCACAAGAACAAATTATATTCATAAGAATAACGGGAAAAATTAATAAATAAATAAGCTCTTACTAATGTAAATTAGGCCATTACACACGAACACACACAAACAAATAAATATCAATATATATTGATATGAAATATTTAAAACACACGTCCGTCCCAATATGTTCATATAGCACAAATTTCACTCTCAATTCATAGTGAAACATCACCTTCATAGATTTATGTTTCCCTGGTACGATGTTATGAGTTGCGGTACGAGACCAGTAAAAAAAAATTTACTTTCGAAGCGGGCATTTCTTTTTCTATAAATGATAAGGCACTAAGTTCGTACAGCCACTTTCGTCTCTCTACTTCGAAATATACACTTAATCAATTTTGACTAAAATTTACTGAAAAAAAAACATATATAACGGCGTAGTTCTTATTATTCAAAAAACTAATAATTGTGGGTAGTTGAAATAATCAGGTGTTAGCCGCATAACCACCTGCGTAGCCACCTGTGTAAGTGTAGTCACAACAATGTTGGTCTACAATTAAGAATAAAGTCATTGATGACGTCAGTTATGCTGGCGTCACTCTTTTTAAAAACCACGGCCTGGACCGTACTTCGACATATACTCGTATGTATTTTCTGATTAGAAAATATGTATATGATTTCATTTTCATCTCGTCTGTCAATTGATCATGGTTGCTTGCTACAAAGGAATCACCAGAACTTCGAAAATTGGTCACGTTTGTTTCATAGTGCGGGAACCAGGACTTCATAAGTCTGAAGGAGTTGTACAATATGTTTCATGATTGCTGTGAAAAGTAAAACTTTATTGACCTGACTACAGTTACGTATAAATACATAATATGGGACTCACGTTTTTGATAACGTTGCATACTAGGAGAACAGACTTAAGTATTCTGATTTGTATACAATACTGATACGACTACCCACTGCTCTTAGTTTTCAAGATATGTATGTAAGGCAGACTTTTAAGATTGACAAAATACATTGTTACAAAATGTATGTCTAAGAAATCTCAGAAGAAAAAAAACTGTTTTTTACATTAGTTTTCAGTAAGCCTGATACAATTGCCCTTTATGCTTTCTGATTTTAGATATCTTAGTTTGATTTAATTTTGAAAACGGGAATTCCTTTCTTCATGATAGCCGACACTAAAATATAGTTTCGCCTTAGTTCGTGCATGCATGTTTGTCACAACGTCTGCACTATTAACCCTTTGAAATGCATATTTGTCTGTTTATCGTAGAACCAATTCTCTGGGTTTTCGTAGCATCCCCGTAGCAAATTGTGTAATAGTATTCTGTAACTTTATGAACACCTGGTACTTCATAATACGCAATAAACGTGACTTGAAACTACGGTTCACAATTTGTTTCTAAATTTAAACTTATTTTTTAAAGGAACGTGCATTATCCAGTAAAAAGTAAATAAAAGTAAAGATAGACAGGTAGTTTTATAAAGAAAAGGCAGAGATAAAAAACCATCTATTATTTACTCATTAAATATTTCATACTTTATGTATGATTAAAAAATAAAAAATAAAAAATTAAATCCATACTATATACTATATACTATTATACTATATACTATTATACTATATACTATTTTACTATATACTAATATTTTATTATTATTATTGCTGTTATTATTATTATTATTATTATTATATTATAAATGCGATAGTAACTCTGTCTGTCTGTCTGTTACGCTTTCACGCCTAAACCAGTGAACCGATTTTGATGAAATTTGGTATTTATCGCAAAAAATGGGGGAATGGGTAAAAAGAGGGGATGACTGTTCGTATGGAAAATCGTCATTTTTGAAGATATAACAATGAAACTTTGTATTTAGACACTTTATTAGGAATGAAAGAACATAGGCTACCTTTTATAGCGAAAATTGGGGTAAAAACAGGTGATGAATGTTCGTATGGAAAATTGTCATTTTTAGAAATATAACAGTGAAACTATGTATTTAGACACCGCTTGTGTCGCTCTTAGTCTATCCCCTCACCCCAGACCCGTCCGGTATGGTAGTACCTGCCGGTAAAGCCCTGGGGATCACTGGAGCACTCAAGCCCCCCACCACGACAAGTTGACAGCCCCCGGGGGATCGTCGAATTAACCTACCCTAATCTACAATCATGTAATAAAGTGATGAAATACACATGTATTTCATCACTTAATATTTTCCAACCCGACCCCAAAAACAAAAAAAGATATAAATTTAATAAAACTCATCTGTCCCATATCGGTTTTTTTTCAATCTATAGTGTAAAATCACCCGCAAAGATCTATGTTCTCCTGGTAAGGTGATATGAGTAGCGTTGGAGCTACGAGAAATAAAAAAATCTTTTTAACTTGCAAAGCTGGGAAATAACGATATTATTTTTAGACAAATGCCTTTAGTTTGTGAAGTCTATTTCGAGTCTCCACTTTCTTAACTACTAGATTTGGGAATAACTCCTTTTTGCTGATTCGCCTGAAACTAACCGAAAAAATCTATCGCTTTGATGAACATTAATTAATAAATAAATGATTATTATTTTTCTGATTTATTTATTTAGAATAACAATATAATATATTTTTTTAATTCTGTTTTTCTGCCTCTTATACATTTAATTAATCATTATTGTTTTGGATTAATTTTCTCGTTCTTTTTAAAACAAAACAAAACATAGTTCAAGTCAGGTTTATTTCATAATATAATGTACCAGGTATTCATATAGCTCCAGAGTACTGTGCTACGATTTGATACGAGATTTTTATGTAAAATAAAAAAAAAGTATATTGATCTCACTACAGATTAATGTATCATAGTATGGGAGTCACGTTCTTGATAGCGTTGCATACTAGAAGATCAAATTTAAGTATTCTGGTTTAATTATTAGGACGGCCCACTGTGGCTAATGTTCAATATAAAAAAAGGAGGCTTTTAAGGTATACATAATATGTAGTTACAAAATGTATTCCTAAGAAGATTAAAAAACTTTTTTTTTTTACATTTTCTTTCAATAATCGGAACAAGAAAAATGATTTAACTTATAGTCTTCTTAGTCTTAGTCTTAAATATTTATATATATTTTTTTTATATATTATATGTATATATTACTCCTTCCTTACTTACTTCCATTGTATTTAACTTTTATTTACTTGTTTGTTTCCTCTTGTTCATTAGGATTTCTCAGCACTTTCAAATGCTAATGTCAATAAATTATAGTTTGTTTCTTTAAAACTATTTGTACGCTATTAAAAATCCTAAAACCTTAAATTAAAAGAAGAAAATTTTTTAACTTTAAACACATCATTTTCTTTTATGAAGATTTTCAATATCTTACAATTATAATTCCGTGTAGAAGACTATAAGTTAAATCATTTTTCTTGTTCCGATTATTGAAAGAAAATGTAAAAAAAAAAGTTTTTTAATCTTCTTAGGAATACATTTTGTAACCACATATTATGTATACCTTAAAAGCCTCCTTTATTTATATTGAACATTAGCCACAGTGGGCCGTCCTAATAATTAAACCAGAATACTTAAATTTGATCTTCTAGTATGCAACGCTATCAAGAACGTGACTCCCATACTATGATACATTAATCTGTAGTGAGATCAATATACTTTTTTTTTTATTTTACATAAAAATCTACTACATGCGTGCATTCCACTGTTGCGTGGATTTGGTGGCTCGGAAATACCAAATAATATAAGTACCGAGTACGTTTTTGAATACTCCGGTAGCTATAGGCACCGATGTACTCGTATTAAGCAGAGACGGAGTGTCTTACATTCGCATTGCGAATTCACAACGAATCATTCGGTCCATTAAATTACCGATTAATATCATATCCGATTGTACGGTAGATTTGGATCTTCATTCTATTAACACGTCACCGTCATATAATGAGTTTTATGCAGGTTGTCATAGTAACCATATTAAATCCACTTATGTTTTATTAAAATAACAACAGATATCACCGATGCGTAAGAGTGTGTCAACGACCAAGACTTTATGATTTTCTAATGTCATGGTTATGGAAAATGTAACTGTGTGCTTCATTAATAATACTATCCGACTATGTGGCTGTGTCAATGACTAAAAACTGTGTGATCATGTGGGTATGTACTTAATCATACATTTCATACATTACATACATTTCTTTTATATAAAGAGAGAATTTTAAATCTACCGATTTGTGCGAAGGTTTCAGAACCCCGTAGTGTACATAGGGATCGTCGTAGGATAGACTTGAGATATTTATTAACTATTAATACCAAAAAGACATCATATATGATATTCGCGCCTAAAAATAAAAATATACCAAATCATGACCAACTAACAATTTTTAACGAGCCAATAAATTAAACTGATCATGAGAAATATTTAGGTCTTATAATGGATAGCAAGTTAACCTGGCAATATCATATTGATCATCTTAAAAATAAAATATCCCCTTTGATAGGAGCACTACGTAGAATTTCGTTATGTATACCTAATACAATTCGTCCTATTATTTATAATTCTTTAGTAAAACCTCATATCGAATATCTTATTGAAATATGGGGAACTGCTGCGAAGTCTAACATAAAGTCATTACAAACTTTACAAAATAAAATTATTAAAGTTCTTTATAAATATGATTATATGACGCCATCCGTTAAATTATACAAAAAAACAAAATTTCTTAATATTAATCAATTATACAATTTAAAAACCTGCATGTTGATTAGAAAAATAATAACAAATAAAACACATTTACAATTACACTTTCATAAAAAAACACATACATACCACACTAGAAAACGTAATAAACTAGAACTTCCAAAAACCAGAACCAACTATGGAAAGAAAAACATTTTATTTGAAGGAGTTCAAATTTATAATAAATTATCAGACTTAATCATTAATAGCAAGAGTTTTCCTATATTCAAAAAACGTGTAGTGGAATATGTGCAAAATAATTTATAAGTTAATGTAACCCCTACCTAAACATGTTTGTCTAATATAACTACAGACTTTTAAATGTACCCTCAAGCAAAATTATTGTGATTTCTTATTATAAGTGAACTTTTGTGTTCTTTATGAGAAATAAATGTCTTTAAACCGAAACCGATATGATACAATATGAACACGCATACCTAACCGACATTAATTAATTAGAAATTTTGTACATATATATTTACTTATTGAAGTGGTAATTGGATTTAAAACTATTTTATTACTATAGATAAAAGTCGATATTGTCTGAAAAATGAATTGTAAAATTAACCTGTTGGTACGATAGTGAACCGCCAAGTCAAGCAAAAATAAAAAAGCGGCATGGCCGTATTACACTTTTCTCAAATTATTTCGGGCTTTTTTCGACCTATAAGTACATTTCGCATTAAACTTGACGCCTATATTTCTGGTAAGCAAGAAAAAACTAGCTCAAGAATTACAACTAGACAAAGTTCATAGTTTTGTTACATTTTTTCATTCACTGACCGTTGTCAGTATAACATAAGGTCATTATCCAATGTTCTCTTTGTTTCCGTAGCATTCTTGTAGCAGATCGTTGAATATTGCTTGAATTCATACTACTTCATATTATACAATACACGAGATCTCTACAGTTTCGCAGTATTTTTTAAATATTTATTCTGCCTGGAGACTCGGAATTCGCTTTAAATTTATTATCGGAACATAAAAAAACAAAAGAATATTACATTTTATTGTTTTAATTTAATTTTTTATAAGGGGTCTGACAATGTCTTGTTAATGATACATATTTATTGCAACTTATTATATATTTCTGTTCATGCCTATGTCTATGTGTGGGTATATATCAAATGAAATAAATCAAATTATAATGGTAAGACCAATGTAAGGACTGACAGTTAAAAGTACTATATGAGAATGTATGTATGTATATATGGTTTGTAACCCAATATTTATGTAGAATGCCTATTTCAAAAATTTATTTATCTAACGAATTGATTGTTTTTTAAGATTTCATTATATTTTTATGTTACAATGAAATATATTTTTTTATCAAAAAGGGGAAATATACTCTTCCTAGCAATTTTGTAACAATCTCTTCATGGATTGTACTTAACTCTTAAGAATTCCTGGTCTTTTTTTAAATTCTAGTGTACAAGACCTTTTAAACCTTTTATTGCATAGCTTCTATCGCGGGCCTTGAGCGCGGAGACCGAATTCAGAAATTCCGTAGCGAAAATTTCTAACTCCTATTATCGAACGTCGTTTCAGTTTGGCAATCTTCGGCACGGTGTATGTGTGCGTGCGACTACACTATGAGGGCTAACTAGCTGCTAACTGCTCACGACTGATTCTATCTCTTTCACACACAACGCTAGGTGCTTTTTGTCTTCGTCCACGAGTAAGTTCAAGCCCGCAACTAGTTAGACCTTATCGTGTATGTATATGTACATATATATATGGTGTTAAAATTATAAAAAAATAATTACGTGACATCACGTGTTATTAGACTTGCTGACGAGAAGCTTGTGATATAAATACAGTAGTGGCATCACACTAAAGAATACACATCCGAGCAATGAGCACTCGTCACTGACACGTATCATTATATTATTTTATTACGATTTTATTGAAATAGATAGCACAAGTTACGGCATCTCCAAAGAAAAAAAGAACAAAGAAAAAAAAATACTGCATATATAAAATAAAAATATAATTATAATTGCATAAGTTGATAAAATGCTATGCAATAGCTTTACCGCGGCAGTCTCCGAGTGCCACACGTCTATTTTTAGTCAGTTTACGTCGGAAGGACATTTTAAATTATTTTACATTATCAAATTTTTTATAAATAGAACTGAATAGATCACAGTGACATGTCAGTGTACACACTTGCTCCGCATAATTTCAATTTTAAGAATATTTCAAGTCTATGATTTCGCATTTAAGTTAAGTGATTACGGGAAACTTTTGATGATCATTGTGTGTTATTGTTGTGTAGTGTGTCTTATCTGCATATCACGGGAATATCAGTGATTTCTCTTCTCGTACAGTAGTCGGTAATCCTTGGCTTATTATAATTTTTAAAGTACCCCAAAGTTCTAAAGTTACTAGTGTATGGACCATATCTAAGTGAATTTTAAATAAAATAACATTACAGTGATAAAATAGATAGTACATAGTAAAGTTATTTGTGTGGAAACTTTGTTAAAATCAAAAGTGATAGAATGTTAGTCAATGATCAATAACAGTTTAAAATAAGTTCGATAAATTCATTAATTGAAGGAATCTGACGCTGGCCTAACGGTTTGCACGTTTAATCCATACTCCGACTAACTCGAGTTCAATTCCACCAAATTCTAAAACATTTTATGGTTGAACTTTATATTTTGATAGTAAAATTAAAAGTAAAAAGAAAAAGGTCAAATAATTAAAAACAAGAGAATCTGGTATTTGTAATAAACACCGCGCCGATCATGCCTAAAAAATATATGTCAGATTATGACAATGTTACTACCAGAACTAAAGACAATAAAGACCAAATTATTACTACATCAAATGTCTCGATGCAGGAAGTCCGCGACGTCGTGCGAGAGGAGCTCAAAGTCGTATTCGACATATATAGAAAAGACATGTTGGAGCAAATTGAAAACAAATTCCAAAAAGTGCTAGATAATATGGCGGCAATTAATACTTCTATTGAATTCCTGGAACGTAAATATGAGGACGTTAAGCCAGAAATAGATCTCAAATTTGAAAGTATAAAAAATCTAGAACAAGAAAATAACCGTCTTCGAACTGACGTGAACGACTTGCAATCGCGACTATCACTGATGGAACAGCAATCTCGGGCCTGTAACGTTGAGGTGCAGTGCGTACCGGAATTCAAAAATGAGAACCTAATTACTACGTTAAACCAAATAGCATCGGTAATTAAATGCGAATTAGACAAAAAAGACGTTATAACGTGTACTCGAGTCGAGAAATTAAATAAAGATTCACCCCGTCCAAGGTCTATTTTGGTGAAGTTCAGCACTCCGCGTGTCCGGGATACTTTCCTTGCTGCGTCGATGGAGTTTAATAGGAAAGCTAAAACAATTTCCAATAAATTAAACACAAGTCATTTGGGAATCGGAGGTGATAAGAGGCCTGTGTACATATGCGAGCATCTAGCGCCGGCGGTTAAAGCGCTCCACGCTGAAGCAAGACTGTATTCCAAAAAACTTGGATACCGCTTCGTATGGACAAAAAATGGCCGAATCTTTATGCGAAAGTCGGACAAGTCGGAATACGTATATGTTAAAAATCGTGAAGTTCTTAAGAATCTCAAATAGCTATAAGTAATATTTTTATACAACGCTTGTTTTTTTATTTTTTTATTACTATAATATTCACTGTTTTAAATTGTTATTACCAAAATATTAGGGGAATTAACACAGATATGCAAGATGTACGTAACCAGGTTTTGAACAACAACTTTGACCTTGTACTGCTGACGGAGACTTGGCTGAATGGTAGTGTCCTTGACTCTGAAATTTTTGATGGTAGATATAGAATTTATCGCAGGGACCGCGAAACTAGTATTAGGTCATCCCACAAAAAGTCTGGCGGTGGAGTCCTCATAGCGGTTTCCAATAAATACTTCTCCAGTCGTAGCATGGATTTGGAAAGCGATTGCGAGGATTTATGGGTCTCGATACAGATGGGGGTGGTCAGATATAGACAGACTTTACATGTGTGCACTGTGTATCTGCCGCCTCCCGTAAATATTCCACTCCTAGAGGCATTTGTCAGCAAAGTGAACAGTACTATACCCGCACTTCGAAATGACAATAATTCTTTCTTGTTGGTTGGTGATTTCAATTTACCTAGCATAATTTGGACGGATTCTGGTAGTAGTATTAATGGCAATAATAGTGCTTTAAATAGTATCTTTATCGATTTTTGAAATTTCAACTCCCTTTTTCAATTTAATTGTGTAAAAAACAATAAAAATAAAGTGCTTGACTTAGTACTCTACGACAGAAACGACAGTGACATCAAAGTGGAGGAATGCTTCTCACCTATTCGTAAAGTCGAGTCTTTGCACCCTGCTTTGAATATCGATGTAAGTATAAAAACTCCTCACAAGCTATCCAACTCTCGAAACACGTCAGTGAATAAATACAACTTTTTTAAAGCGGATTATGAGAAAATTATATCTTCTCTTGACAGTGTCAACTGGTTGAGTGAATTCCAAGATTCTTTTAGTGATGTCAATAAAATGCTTGATATATTTTCTGCGAAACTTTCAAATATTATTAAACTTCATGTCCCAAAAAAACAAAAATCAAAAACATTGTACCCGGCTTGGTTTTCTTATAACTTAATTAACACATTAAAAAGAAAAAATAAGTACCGTATTAAAGTGAAAAAGTATAACAATCCTCTTGACTTAGTCGAATTTAAGTATCTCAGAAGAGAGTGTGAAAATTTAATGAAAAAATGCTACGACAATTACATAGAGTCTGTCGAAGACGCCATATCCAAAAACCCGAAATATTTTTGGACCCACATAAAAAACACACGCAATAGAAACAGTTTATATCCGACAAGGATGGTCTTAGGTGCTTTGTAGCGGAAAACAAAATGACATATCAAACCTGTTTGCCACTCATTTTTCGTCGGTTTACGAGGATAACAATATTATTATCCGTGAAAGTGAAGAACCCAAAACTTGCATTGGGAATATTCGTCTTTCACAGGAAGATATTGGAAAAAAGCTGAAAGGGCTCGACACTAGTAAAGGATCGGGTCCCGATGATATTCCCCCGATTTTCTTAGTTCACTGTGCTGAAGTGCTGTCATTCCCATTGTATGTCATCTACAATGTCTCTTTAAATACAGGCGTCTTTCCCGATAAGTGGAAGGAAGCTAGAATTGTCCCCATTCATAAGGGCGGTAAGCTGGAGTCAGTGGATAATTATCGCCCAATCTCTATTTTGTCGACAATGTCAAAGGTCTTCGAATCTTTGGTTTGCCAACATATTTCTATCCATGTCAAACCGTATCTCAGTATACATCAACACGGTTTTATATCTGGGAGATCTACGAACACAAATTTAATAACATACGTCCACGAAATAATTCTGAACTTAGACAAAGGAGCGCAGGTAGACACAATTTACACAGACTTTTCAAAGGCCTTTGACAAAGTCAATCATAATATATTGCTGGAAAGACTTAGATCGTTGGGTATAACGGATAGTTTACTGAAGTGGTGTGGTTCATACCTACGGTTGAGTCCTTCGCGCGTTGTGATTGATGGAGTCAAATCTGAGTCATTTATTGCGCACTCCGGGGTACCACAGGGGTCCAATCTGGGTCCTGTATTTTTCAACATATTTATAGACAGTCTATGCTCTAAATTTAAATATAGTAAATTTTTTCTTTACGCGGATGATTTAAAGCTAATTCGTACAGTTGACGCTCAATCCGATGTATTACTTCTTCAAAGGGATATCGAGTCTCTTGTTGACTGGTGTGTAGCTAACAGCATGAATTTAAATATAAACAAATGCTTTTACATGAAATTTACAAGGAAGAAGCAGTCTATAAAAAGTGAATACAAAATACTTAATGCTGTTGTTAAAGAGGTTGACACTGTTCGTGATCTTGGTGTAATTTTTGACCCAAAAGTGCAGTTCACAGAACACATAGACCATATTGTTAAAGCAGCTTGGAGGAGTCTAGGATATGTAATAAGAAGGGGAAAGGAATTCCGTAAGACCTCAACAGTCATTATTCTCTACAACTGTTATGTTCAAAGCAAACTCGAATATTGTTCGGTTGTGTGGTCACCACAATATAAAGTACTTGTTGATAGGATTGAAAGGATCCAAAAAAAATTCACAAAGTTCCTTTCGTATCGTTTTGGTGGTAATTCTTGTGGTAGGAACTACGTTGATAGTTTGAGGGAGTACCGAATGTTGCCATTGTCCGGCCGCAGACAACTCATTGACATGACCTTTTTGCACAAACTTTTAAACAATAAAATAGATTGTTCCCAACTTCTCTGTTTAATTGGTATTAACATCCCATCTAGAATGCCTAGACAACATATTTCATTATTTTGCATTCCTCGAACTAGGACCCGGCTGGGAAGAAATTCTCCTGTCAGCAGAATAAAACGTACATATAATGATTTTTCTCAGACCTGTAAAGACTTGGACATCTTGCATAGCAGTTACAATAGTTTTAAGCGTTATGTTTTCAAAATATTACTCTTGTTAAATGTTAATGTTAATGTAGATCGAGGTTCTTGAATGCTTGTTTTTCTTTTTTTTCTTTTATAGCACAATATTGCTTTCGGTATTGCATTTTGTCACTAATATTTTTGATGTTTTTAATATTTTAAATTGGTTATTTGATTTATTCTTAATAATTATAAATTCACTTACTTGTGAAGTGTTGAAAATTTTATCTGATTATCATTCTGTTATTTACATTATTTTTACTGTTATCATTATTTTTATCGTAACTTGTTTTTCTTTCTAAATTTTGACATTACACTTTGGCCGAACATTGTAATTTTGAATATTTGATTTAATTATGATATGTTTGGAAATTTATAATGATTCACTTAAAGTGTGTAACTTGACATAATTAATATTACACGTTGTGATGACCTGTAATTGGAAGAACATTCAAACTATATATTGTAAGCTCATGTTTAAAAAAGCTGTAAATAATGTATCTTTTGTTGGTTATCCATAAATAAATAAATAAATAAATAAATAAATGTATATTATTTATTTGTTTGCTACGAAAGTGTGAGAAACAATACTTGATTTTTATAAATACCTGTTTTTCTATACAGTCAAATATTCTTAACTGAGAATTAGTTAGTTGTGACTGGACTGTTAGAGATGACTTGTTGAGATGAGTATTTTGAAATCATGGCCATAAGCCAGGTTTCTGTAGGAAACTTTACATGGAAATATTTAAATATATTTTTTTTATATATTATATGTATATATTACTCCTTCCTTACTTACTTCCATTGTATTTAACTTTTATTTACTTGTTTGTTTCCTCTTGTTCATTAGGATTTCTCAGCACTTTCAAATGCTAATGTCATTAAATTATAGTTTGTTTCTTTAAAACTATTTGTACGCTATTAAAAATCCTAAAACCTTAAATTAAAAGAAGAAAATTTTTTAACTTTAAACACATCATTTTCTTTTATGAAGATTTTCAATATCTTAAAATTATAATTCCGTGTAGAAGACTATAAGTTAAATCATTTTTCTTGTTCCGATTATTGAAAGAAAATGTAAAAAAAAAAGTTTTTTAATCTTCTTAGGAATACATTTTGTAACCACATATTATGTATACCTTAAAAGCCTCCTTTATTTATATTGAACATTAGCCACAGTGGGCCGTCCTAATAATTAAACCAGAATACTTAAATTTGATCTTCTAGTATGCAACGCTATCAAGAACGTGACTCCCATACTATGATACATTAATCTGTAGTGAGATCAATATACTTTTTTTTTATTTTACATAAAAATCTCGTATCAAATCGTAGCACAGTACTCTGGAGCTTTATGAATACCTGGTACATTATATTATGAAATAAACCTGACTTGAGCTATGTTTTGTTTTGTTTTAAAAAGAACGAGAAAATTAATCCAAAACAATAATGATTAATTAAATGTATAAGAGGCAGAAAAACAGAATTAAAAAAATATATTTTATTGTTATTCTAAATAAATAAATCAGAAAAATAATAATAATTTATTTATTAATTAATGTTCATCAAAGCGATAGATTTTTTCGGTTAGTTTCAGGTGAATCAGCAAAAAGGAGTTATTCCCAAATCTAGTAGTTAAGAAAGTGGAGACTCGAAATAGACTTCACAAACTAAAGGCATTTGTCTAAAAATAATATCGTTATTTCCCAGCTTTGCAAGTTAAAAAGATTTTTTTTATTTCTCGTAGCTCCAACGCTACTCATATCACCTTACCAGGAGAACATAGATCTTTGCGGGTGATTTTACACTATAGATTGAAAAAAAACCGATATGGGACAGATGAGTTTTATTAAATTGATATCTTTTTTTTTTTTTTGGGGTCGGGTTGGAAAATATTAAGTGATGAAATACATGTGTATTTCATCACTTTATTACATGATTGTAGATTAGGGTAGGTTTATTCGACGATCCCCGGGGGCTGTCAACTTGTCATGGTGGGGGGCTTGAGTGCTCCAGTGATCCCCAGGGCTTTACCGGCAGGTATGTACTACCATACCGGACGGGTCTGGGGTGAGGGGTCAGACTAAGAGCGACACAAGCGGTGTCTAAATACATAGTTTCACTGTTATATTTCTAAAAAAGACAATTTTCCATACGAACATTCATCACCTGTTTTTACCCCAATTTTCGCTATAAAAAGTAGTCTATGTTCTTTCATTCCTAATAAAGTGTCTAAATACAAAGTTTCACTGTTATATCTTCAAAAATGACTATTTTCCATACGAAAAGTCATCCCCTCTTTTTACCCATTCCCCCATTTTTTGCGATAAATACCAAATTTCATCAAAATCGGTTCACTGGTTTAGGCGTGAAAGCGTAACAGACAGACAGACAGAGTTACTATCGCATTTATAATATAATAATAATAATAATAATAATAACAGCAATAATAATAATAAAATATTAGTATTTTTTTTTTTTTTTTGGTTTCGGGTTGGAAAATCCTCATGGAGCCCCGTCGCCCTCGGGGAAGGGCGAAGGGGACTGTCAGACTCTTACTGACTAAAAACCAACCCGTGTTCCTCATGTACCCGTATGTCAAAGGGGGGGGTATCGCCAAAGCATTCGTCGCCACCCCCCGACAAGTATTGACCCACCAGATGGTCAGGTGGGCCCCGTCAGCCGCTCTGCGGCCGTCACCCGGCCACAGGACTCAACTATGAGGCGCGCGCGGGACACACGCCGCCGCCTCGAAGCCTGCAACTGTTCGGACGACACGATGCCCCGAATCTGTCGTCCACAGGCCGCGCTCTACGGTGGCCGGAATTCGGTCACCCTTCGGCGCCCAATGCGTCTGCTGCGGGAGGGGAGAGAGAAGGCAGCCTCTCTCTCTCTTTCCGCCGCCTCCTTTGCGAGCATCACAGCCTCGCAAAAGGTGGCGACGGCACACCACCCTGACTCGCTCCCTACCATAGCAGACACTACAGTCGGAAGCGAGAGATTTCCCGCATCACCTAAAGCCGCGACCAAGTCACGGCGCTGCTCGGCCCAAGCTGGGCACTCCGCCAACGTATGCAGCGCCGTATCATTGCGGCCGTCACCACAATGGTGGCACTGGGACGTCTGCTCCCGGCCTATACGACAAAGGTACTTCCCGAAACATCCGTGTCCGGTGAGTACCTGCGTCAGCCGGAAGCTGAGGGCGCCGTGGCTCCTATTGAGCCACCTCTCGAGAACAGGCCTTACCGCCGCTACAGCGGCGTGACCGGCCGTGGGTTGCGCTAAGCGCGTCTGCCACTCTGCCACTAGGACCTGGCGGAGCTCCGCCCTCCGTGCTTCAATCTGTCGAGGCATCAGGCGTTCGCCTCGCTCGACCGCCTCTACGCGCCACCAATAGAGCGACGTGAGGAGCTTTGCTTCGAGGTCCCAGGGAGGGGATCCGGCTAGGAGGCTCGCTGCCTCAAAGGAGGTTGTACGGTACCCTCTTATGACCCTAATAGCCATCACGCGCTGCGGCCTTCGCAGCGCAGCGACGTTGCGGGCCGTCAGGGCCTCTGCCCACACGGGCGCAGCGTATAGAGCCATCGACCGTAAGACCCCCATGTAGAGTCTCCGGCATGAGCATTCGGGCCCCCCCAGGTTGGGCAGCAAGCGCGAGAGTGCAGAAGCGGTGACCAACAACCTAGGGGCAAGCCGTGTAAAGTGTGTCCCGAAGTTCCACCGACTATCGAGGATTAGTCCAAGGTACTTCATTGTCGACTCGACAGCGATGGAGACTCCGCCTACTGTGATGCTGGACCTCGAAGGCGGCTTCATCCTTGGCCCATGGAAACAGATGGCCTCAGACTTGTGCAATGCCACCTCTAAGCCCAGCCGCCGTATTCTTCCCACGACATGCGCGACACCAGCAGTTGCACGTATGGCCGCTTGACGGTACGACTTTCCACGCGCTGTAACTAGCGTATCGTCGGCATAACAAATGACGCCGACACCGTGAAGAAGCGCACCGCGTAGAGCCCAGTCGTACCCTACATTCCACAGTAGCGGCCCCAACACCGAACCCTGCGGAACGCCGCACGACGTCTCTCGCCGACCCCATTCTTCTCGACCCGGGTACACCACAGATCGTTCTGACAAATATGCCTCGACAATGCGTTGTAGGTAACGCGGCACCGCATGGTACCGCAGTGCCTCTCGTATGGTGTTCCAGGGCAAAGTGTTAAAAGCATTGGCGATGTCGAGCGACACCGCCATGACCACCTCACCTCGAGCGACTGCCTCCTCCGTGAGGGTCTTCACGCGCATGATCGCATCCACTGTGGAGCGCCCCTGGCGAAAACCATATTGGTTGTCCGCCAAATCCGGTCCCACCCTTGTCATGTGCTGGACGAGGCGACTGGCGATGATTCGCTCAAAGATCTTACACACTTCATCCAGCAACACGATTGGCCTATACGCAGATGGTGAGTCTGCGGGGCGCCCCTCCTTTTTAAGTAGGACCAGCTTTCCTGTCTTCCACCGGATGGGAAACTGGCCCCGCTCCAAACATGCGGTTAAGAGCATCGCTAGACGGGGCCCGAGAGCCTTCATGACTAGGACCCAAACACGGCCTGGAATGCCGTCGGGTCCTGGGGCGGTGTTCCTGATGCGGGACACCGCCATTCTCAACTCTACCCGGGTCACTTCGGGCACGTCATGCTCAATACCATCTTCCGCGTCGGGCAGATTGTGAGGTGAAACCATAACCGGTGGTGTGTGTTCTGGTCTCGACGGAAACAACGCACAAATCACCTCCTCCAGAAGCTGTGGTTGGAGACTTCTGGACAATGGGGGAGCCCATCGACGCAACTTGCCCCGTATCATGAGGTAGGGGCGTCCCCATGGATCTCGATCCAGAGTCTCCAACAGCACTTTGTTGGCCTGGGTCTTTGCCTGGACAATGGCTAGCTGAAGGGCTTTCTTCGCCTCTCTATAGCGGTTGTATAGTTCCGCCTCTTCCTGTTCTGCCGTCGCTGTAAAGGGACCACGGCGTCTTCTTCTTCGGAACCTCGCGTACCGACGTCTTACCTGCGTACAAGCGATGCGCAACTGTGCAATCGACTGCGACCACCAGTACACTTGACGCCTGGATGGTAAAGGCCGAACTCGGGGCATACCAGCGTCGCAGATATGCGACATGCTCTCCCGAAACCAAAAAAAAAAAAAAAATATTAGTATATAGTAAATAGTATATAGTATATAGTATATAGTATATAGTATATAGTATATAGTATATAGTATATAGTATATAGTATATAGTATATAGTATATAGTATATAGTATATAGTATATAGTATATAGTATATAGTATATAGTATATAGTATATAGTATATAGTATATAGTATATAGTATATAGTATATAGTATATAGTATATAGTATATAGTATATAGTATATAGTATATAGTATATAGTATATAGTATATAGTATATAGTATATAGTATATAGTATGGATTTAATTTTTTATTTTTTATTTTTTATTTTTTAATCATACATAAAGTATGAAATATTTAATGAGTAAATAATAGATGGTTTTTTATCTCTGCCTTTTCTTTATAAAACTACCTGTCTATCTTTACTTTTATTTACTTTTTACTGGATAATGCACGTTCCTTTAAAAAATAAGTTTAAATTTAGAAACAAATTGTGAACCGTAGTTTCAAGTCACGTTTATTGCGTATTATGAAGTACCAGGTGTTCATAAAGTTACAGAATACTATTACACAATTTGCTACGGGGATGCTACGAAAACCCAGAGAATTGGTTCTACGATAAACAGACAAATATGCATTTCAAAGGGTTAATAGTGCAGACGTTGTGACAAACATGCATGCACGAACTAAGGCGAAACTATATTTTAGTGTCGGCTATCATGAAGAAAGGAATTCCCGTTTTCAAAATTAAATCAAACTAAGATATCTAAAATCAGAAAGCATAAAGGGCAATTGTATCAGGCTTACTGAAAACTAATGTAAAAACAGTTTTTTTTCTTCTGAGATTTTCTTAGACATACATTTTGTAACAATGTATTTTGTCAATCTTAAAAGTCTGCCTTACATACATATCTTGAAAACTAAGAGCAGTGGGTAGTCGTATCAGTATTGTATACAAATCAGAATACTTAAGTCTGTTCTCCTAGTATGCAACGTTATCAAAACGTGAGTCCCATATTATGTATTTATACGTAACTGTAGTCAGGTCAATAAAGTTTTACTTTTCACAGCAATCATGAAACATATTGTACAACTCCTTCAGACTTATGAAGTCCTGGTTCCCGCACTATGAAACAAACGTGACCAATTTTCGAAGTTCTGGTGATTCCTTTGTAGCAAGCAACCATGATCAATTGACAGACGAGATGAAAATGAAATCATATACATATTTTCTAATCAGAAAATACATACGAGTATATGTCGAAGTACGGTCCAGGCCGTGGTTTTTAAAAGAGTGACGCCAGCATAACTGACGTCATCAATGACTTTATTCTTAATTGTAGACCAACATTGTTGTGACTACACTTACACAGGTGGCTACGCAGGTGGTTATGCGGCTAACACCTGATTATTTCAACTACCCACAATTATTAGTTTTTTGAATAATAAGAACTACGCCGTTATATATGTTTTTTTTTCAGTAAATTTTAGTCAAAATTGATTAAGTGTATATTTCGAAGTAGAGAGACGAAAGTGGCTGTACGAACTTAGTGCCTTATCATTTATAGAAAAAGAAATGCCCGCTTCGAAAGTAATTTTTTTTTATTGGTCTCGTACCGCAACTCATAACATCGTACCAGGGAAACATAAATCTATGAAGGTGATGTTTCACTATGAATTGAGAGTGAAATTTGTGCTATATGAACATATTGGGACGGACGTGTGTTTTAAATATTTCATATCAATATATATTGATATTTATTTGTTTGTGGGTGTTCGTGTGTCATGGCCTAATTTACATTAATAAGAGCTTATTTATTTATTATTTTTTTCCCGTTATTCTTATGAATATAATTTTGTTCTTGTGATATATAAGTTTCTTTTGCGTGTTCCTGAAATCTTGCATTATGGAAGTGAATTTTGCTTTCATAAAATAATTTGCATTATTTTAAAGTTCGTAGAGCAGTGGACGATCGTCGTTCAGTATTGCATACAAAACATGATTCCTGAATTAATGTTCATCTGTAATACAAGGTTATAAGGTCAGGGTATATAAAACTATCAAGGTGACCTTTCTCCGCTTTAATCTCATGCTTATGTTTGCCCGTTGTTTAATTTTTTTGGGTAATTTTAAGTGTTGCATTTTTTTTTTAGCAAAATGATTTTTCTTTAAAAACATATAAAACAAAAGAAACTTTTAATAAGCTAACATAAGAAGCATATATATAATATGTATTTCATAACTTTATTACATGATTGTAGATTAGGGTAGGTTATTTAGACGATCGACCTCACAGAGGCACTCCTTTATCTTATACCTTGAAAGATTTCAAGTTTTGTAGAAAAAAAGGATAAGAGATCATAAATTCTTAAAATTAATTTAGAGTCATCTCAGAGTCTCAGAATTCCAAAGCACCGAGAGAATTTTTTCAGCTTTGTCTAAAAAAGCCTGATTATAAATATAAATTATAAATACGTACACATTTACATACATATATACTTATATATTAATATTATACATAATATCTCTACAAAATATTTGAAGCGTAGTAGTACTCTTTTCCTTTAGTGACTTTACTAGTGCCCTTATTACTAAAATAAACGTGAGTACCTAATAATATCTTGCATTCACATTCATAGACGATTCACGACGAGCATTTTTTTTATATTCTCAAGGTATTTTTTTTTTATTTTGTAAACCTTGATCAGAAAGGAATTTTATACAAAAATAACCAATCGGACCATACTTTCTACAAAAAGAATTAATCCAGAAAAATTTCAATGTAATTTTCAAACTGTCTGTTTAATGCAGAGATGATTCTCAATAAAAATAATTAATCAATCTAGAAAAGAAAAGTCGATGGATCTCCTTCACAAAGCTGATTTTGATTTATTGATTGATTTCATAACACCGCCACAACTCACTAACTAACTCACTAACATCTTACCAGGAGAACATAAAACCAAGCCGATGATGTTTCACGGGAAGATAAAAGTGAAACTTTTCATTCATATGTATTTATTACACATTAAACTTATGTTTGTGGTTCGGTCATTATTATGTTTCTGTGAGCTTGTGCTGACTGGCATTATCGATTTTTCATCCTATTGCTTTTAAAATGTAGTGATTCACAGCGATACGCTAGTCACAATCAGCTGACTCTCACTGCTATCGAATGTCTGCCTCCATCTGCCCCTAGAAGATTGAGGTCATAATTAAAAGAAAAAAAAAACAAATATTTACAATTATCTCTACTTGTACTATGTATCAGTCTAACATCGTATTTGTCATAAAACTTAATAAATACTGCATTGCATAGTAATTTCATAAAAAAATAAATTCAAACAAGAAAATTCAAATTTTCGAGAAAAAGAAACAAAAATTTAAAGAAAGTTTTCTGAACCATTGCCTCTCAATTTATGTTCTCCTGGTTGACAGTGTTATGAACAACGTGACTGTTACGTTCTGTTACCTAACTCGAAACATCTTACCAGGAGAACATAAAACTGTGTAGTTAGTTCTATAGTGTGCTTTTGCTACGAAATACTCGTGTCTTATGATTTCCTGGTTTCCCATCCGCTGAGATAAACGTGACTGACTGTGGCTTGTTTGTTTGTTTGTTTGTTTGTTTGCTTGCTTGTTTCGTTTGCACAACAAACTACGTGAAGTTTGTTACGTACGCGCTACATATTATAAAATAAATGAACATCGCCGGGGCAACATCGTTGTATGGATAAGATATCATATAACAAGTAACGCCGCTGACTCCGCGGAACGAACACCAAGCCGTGTGAACCAGAAGATTCCTGATACCAAACAAGCTATGGAATGGGATTGCTATCCTAACTTCGGGGCAATCATGTAGTCTTAGGTATAGGTTATAAGTTTTAATATGTAATTTTTATTATAATATACATATAAGTAAGTTTCGTAGTTTTCCTGGAACCTCCGGTTGCCACCTTATATAATTAGTTACTTCTTTATTTGGTGACTGGGGAGTTGGTTTAAAACGTTAAAAAAACCGTTTTGAAATTTTGTCAGTAACTTTATTTTATAAATTTAAACTACTTACTTTTTTAAAAATAATACTGTGGAATATTTGATTATTTCATAATAGAAGGCAAATTTCGTCTCAACTTCCATATTAAATAAATAATAAATTAATGAGAAAATATTATCTCATTGAAAATCATCTGCTCACAGACATTGCATTTAAATGAGGGATTGCGAAAAAAAAATTGTCTCAAGTATCATGAAGAAAAGGAATTCCCGTATTCCCGTATAATTAACTCAAAAAAGGGTGAATAAGACCGAATGACAAACTCCAAAATTCTGTTTACCACGAGACTTCACATTGGCTCCTTTCTATAAATAAAATGATCGTTTTAAATCTTTAAAGACTTACTAAATAATTCTTTAAAAATTTTAAGGATATTTTCACTATAATATTGTTTAACAAAGTTTTCTAAGTAGATCTTAATCCAACAAATGACAACTAAAAGGATGTGCAGTCTTGTCAATTTGCAGCTATTATAAGTTTCGAATTACTTGTGGTATTAGAAATCGGTGGCGGGAATAGGGGTTGTTTTATTTCAACAAAATTATATTCATTTATACGTTGAAGCAATCGCATGAAAAGCTTCTTAAAAGCGATATCACATGGCATAAAGGGCAATTGTACCAAGCGTGGTGGTTTCAGTGTGGTCATAATTTTATATTTCTTCACAACTGGAAAAATACATATGTAAATATACTTATTTATATGTTCTCTTTGTTTTCGTAGTATTCTCGTACCACTCTCGTAGCATTGTGCCTTAAGATTATGAATACCTAGAACTTCATTTTATGAAATAAAGTTTGTTTCTTCGTAGTTTTTTTTTCTTATGAAACGAATAAAACAAAGAAAAAATATATATTTTTAAAATGTAAAAAACTATAAATATACTTTTATATATAACAAAACATGTATATGAATGATAAATAATAAAAATAAATCAAAAGGGTTATACGTAGAAAAAGTGAATTGTTTGAAATATACATACACAGATTACTTTCAACTAAAGCAGAAAGAAGCTTGTTTCAATAGTTATTCTGTCTGGTGACTCTGAGTTCCCACTGAATTTACTATCGGAACATAAACAGAACAAGGATATTCTATTATTTCTTTTCTTTCGGTTTAAGGAGTTTGACAATGCGTAAATTTTAATGATATGAAGTGTACATTGAAGTTGTACGAGTACATATTCTTATGAATTCTTAGATTTCGAAGCGTCCTCGTATCAATTGATACCATAATACTTTACCTTTATAAAACTACATGGTGCTCCTTACTAAAGGTAGTCTGTTAAAGTAATCGTAAAACACGTCACGTTTCTACATCGCGATATCAGTTAACACAGAATGTCTGGAGGTGTTTTAGTTCATATTGCACATAAATGTAATAAATAAATAATAATAAATATTATAATTGTTACGTGACGGTGTCATAGCGATAGTTAAATTAGATATTAAAAGAATTACGGTGTAATCGCAGGCCGCGCTAAGCTTCTAAGTAAACTTGTTCATTCTACACGGGTCTGACTCAGCAGTTCCGTGTGAACAGACTTTTTAGTTTTATATTTCTTTTTCGAATATTTTAGAATATTGTGTCACTATTTGTTCACCCTTCGTACAATATAGTCGAACCAATTAATTGTAATTTAGATTTAAAATTAAATTAAGTCATTTAAATTTTGGTTTCATTGCATCCACCGACCGTCGAAATCATAATTGGCGCAGTCGGTAGGATACTCGCGGATAGTTCGTGATAATATCCAACTTCGATACCGTGTTCGCGAGCTACCCGGGTGGCTAAACACCGTTTTCGAGTATCCGAAACCTATTCGGTTCGAACGGTTCGGGGGAGATCTGAAAATCGATTCCGCAATTGATACCAAAATTCAGATATGCTGTAAGTACTTTGAATCTATCTCAGTCCTTACTTTCCTAGTTCATATCCTTAATTTAGTAAGACTATAACTATTTTATTAATTAATTACTCACATATACCCTATTAGGGTTCAGTAAAAAATTAATTAATTTCTTTTATAGACGTAGTTAATCAATTTTATTTTTTTTTCTAATCTTTATTTAATAAAATCGATTTATTTCATAAAGAATATAGTTTTGAATAAACTTACATTTTCACCTGACTTTCAAATCAATTAGTGTGATTTTTATTATATTTTATGTTCGTTTCTTTCGATTGTTTAAACTTACTTTTTGAATTTTAATTGTGAATTATTTTAAATTGTGTGTGTCATTTTAAGCAACCAAGATTTTTCATCCACTAGAATATCGCAACTTTAGATTAAAGAATAGGTTAGATAAAAATAATAAGTTTAATATAATAGACGAAAATAGAGATTTAAACGTAAAAATGGCTGACATTGACAATATCTACAAATCACTAAGGTTGCTACCCGATTTCGACGGGAACACTCATGTTTTAACCCGTTTCATTAATTTATGCGATCAATTAGTATTGCAATATTTCCAAACGGGTCCTTTAAACGAGTTGTCTAATTTGGCTTTAATAAACGGAATCTTAAATAAAATTTCTGGACCCGCGGCTAGGCTAATTAATTCCAATGGAATTCCAGAAAACTGGCTAGGTATCAGGAGTGCGTTAGTGAATAATTTTGCAGATCACCGTGACGAGACCGCTCTTTATAGTCATCTTTCATTTCAAACACAGGGTAATAGCACACCTCAGGAATTTTATGAGAGGTGCCAGAATTTATATAGTACCATTATGACATATATCTCTTTACATGAATCTGTCCCAACTACCATAAAAGCTAAACGAGATTTATATAAAAAGCTTACTCTTCAAGCATACTTGCGAGGTTTAAAAGACCCCTTAGGTTGTAGGATCCGCTGTATGCGACCGGAGTCTATTGAAAAGGCTCTTCAATTTGTTCAAGACGAACTTAATACTCTGTATTTACAACAAAGAAATGAAGGTGGTTCTAGGAAAGATCTTCATCAAACTCATTTGAAATCTAATGCAATCCATTTACCGCCTAACAATTTCATACCATTTAGTATGCCCTTCAGGCACCAGAACATGCCTGGTCTATCAAGGTCATTCGCATCACCAAATAACCAAGGATGGCGTCCGAGCCAACCACAACAGATGCAACCACCCCGTGGCCCCTCTCGAACTCAACAAGTAATGCGCGCTCTGCCTCAGAATTATAATCCGCAAAGTAATCTTTTTAGATTGCCTAATAGCCCTCAGCAACCCCAACAACCATTTAAACCACGTCCGATGAGTGGTGTGAGTCACTTTATACCTAGGAATTTACCCCCTACAGGGCATGATTGGCGTAAATTTGGCAATCCACCTCCTAGTAATTATTTCAAAACCCGTGAGTTAAATTTCAATGAATTTGACGATGATTATAACTATAATGAGTATGAATACTATCCCGATTATGATCAGTATTACTATGATTATGATCAATATAATGAACATTATGAGCCATATTATACCTCCGAAGAACCCTCTGCAGTATATAACGTAGATGAACCCATTTCCACCTGTAAGGATAGTAAAGATGAAAATTTTCAGGAAGTCTTAAAACCAGAAAAGCCAAAATAGAGCTCAATTTCCACATACAGAGGCAATTAGGTTATATTCAAATTTCAGAACCTCCACTTAAATTGTTAATAGACACAGGCGCAAACCAGTCATTTATTAGTCCGGAATCCGTTGAAAAATACTTTAATCATATACCCCTTAATTATGAACCATTTGAGGTCACTAATGTGCACGCCACTGGTATAAATGAATATTCCATTACTTTACCATATTTCCCTGAATTTAAAGAGCAAGGCGACATGACACTATTCATATATAAATTCCATAATTACTTCGACGGACTTATAGGTTTAGATTTATTGAGTGCGTTTGACTATAATATTGATCTTAAAAACAGAATTCTAAAAACCCGCAGTACACATATTCCTATACACATGTATGACTCTAAAAACGTTAATCTTTATGAAGAGATTGTCCCCGCCAATTCTTCTAAACTAATGTAATAGTGGAAAATCAATGTATATGTAATTGTATAATTCCTGAATGTCTAACTAAAGTAGTTAATAACCGCGCTTGGGTAGAGATAACTAACCCTTCATCTAATGATATCGTATTTTCCATGGACCGACCTGTAGAAGCTTCGCTTTTTAATTTTGAATGTACTAATACTGAGATTTTATCAGACCGCATAAAAAAAGTTTTATCTCGTCTCCGAACAGATCATATGAACGCAGAAGAACGTGCTAACCTGATTAATCTTTGTGCCAGCTACGCGGACGTGTTTTATCTTGAGGGTGAACCTTTAACCTTCACCAACAAAATAAAACATAAAATAAAAACTACTGATGAAATCCCCGTACATACTAAAAGCTATAGATATCCGCATGTTCATAGACAGGAAGTTAGAGATCAAATCATAAAGATGCTCGAGCAGAATATTATCCGGCCATCGGAGTCTGCTTGGAGCTCTCCAATATGGATAGTACCGAAAAAGGCTGATGCTTCCAATAAAATCAAATGGCGTCTCGTCGTTGATTTTCGAAAAGTAAACGAGAAAACAGTTGATGATAAGTATCCCATTCCGAATATAACAGATGTATTAGATAAACTTGGAAAATGTCAATACTTCACAACCCTGGATTTAGCTAGTGGTTTCTATCAAGTAGAGATGGACCCCGCGGATGTTGAGAAAACCGCATTCAATGTTGAGAATGGTCATTACGAATTTTTGAGAATGCCAATGGGTTTAAAAAACTCTCCATCCACATTCCAACGTGTGATGGACAATGTCCTTAAAGATCTTCAAAATCAGGTTTGCCTCGTTTACCTAGATGACATAATAGTCTTTAGTACATCATTACAAGAGCACGTAATTAACCTTGAGAAGGTATTTAAAAAATTGAGAGAGTCTAATTTCAAAATCCAGATGGATAAATCTGAGTTTTTGAAATTGGAAACTGAATTTTTAGGTCATATAATAGGTAGAGATGGTGTAAAACCAAATCCTAACAAAATCCAGGCTATTCAAAATTATCCCCTTCCTAAAACTACAACCGAAATCAAACGTTTTCTCGGATTACTAGGCTATTACAGAAAATTCATACCTAACTTTGCACGTGTGACTAAACCTCTAACTAATTGCCTTAAAAAGGGAAACAAAATAACATTAGATCAAAATTACAAAAATTGTTTCGAGCACTGTAAAACTCTTCTAACAAATGATCCGATCCTACAATATCCTGATTTTAGTAAAGACTTTATACTGACAACTGATGCGTCTAACGTAGCCATAGGTGCCGTTCTATCTCAAGGTAACATAGGATCAGATAAACCCATAGCATATGCATCCCGTACACTTAATGACAGTGAGACTAACTATAGTGCTATTGAAAAGGAGCTTTTAGCTATAGTTTGGGCTACAAAGTATTTTAGACCTTATTTATTTGGGCGGAAGTTTAAAATCATTACTGATCATAGGCCTTTACAGTGGGTTATGAACTTGAAAGAACCCAATTCTCGATTAACCAGGTGGCGTCTCAAACTTAGCGAATACGATTTTTCAGTTACATACAAACAAGGAAAATATAATACCAATGCAGATGCCCTCTCCCGTATTGAACTTAATAATGAGGAACTTTCATCTATCATTGTAAATCCATCTACTTCAGATGACTCTAAAACTTTAACAGCCCCAGATGTTGATGAAAATTCATCAACTGCTACGGCTCATACTAGTGCTGAAAATCCCATACTCGAAATACCTATATCCGATTACCCATTAAATAAGTTCACAAAACAAATAGTTTTCAATATAGTTGGAGATATCAAGGGTAGACCAAGTGTAACAAAACCTTTCGATGGTTATACTAGAATTAACTTACAGGTTTCACAATCAAATTTAGAAGAAGATGTTGTAAATGCAATAAAAGAGCATGTCCTTCCAAAAATTAACACTGGCTTTCTCATAAATCCAGCTTTGGCTATGTACCAAATAATTCAAAATAACTTCAAAAATTCTGCTATGCGGTTATTTGTAGTAAAAAGGGAAGTAGAAAATGTAAGAGAGTATCTCCAGCAACAAGACATCATTCATAAATACCACAATGGGAAAACTAATCATCGAGGCATCAATGAATGCTACCTTTCTCTCTCTCACAGATATTTTTGGCCTAAGCTGAAAGAGCATATATCAAAATTTATAAACGAATGCATTATATGTGGTCAAGCAAAATATGACCGCAACCCTATCAGGCAGCAATTTCAAGTTTTAACACCTGCCACAAGGCCATTTGAATTAGTACATTTAGATCTCTTGACTATACAAAGTGAAAAATTCTTAACTATTGTAGATGCATTTTCAAAATTTGGTCAGGCTTATCATTTGAGAGATGGAACTGCAGTTAGCGTCTTACAGGGTTTACTTAATTTCTGCACTAACCATGGTGTACCGATTACTATTGTTACAGATAATGGAACTGAATTTACTAATCAGCTTATGGCAGAATTTGTTAAATTTCATAAAATTCACCATCATAGGGTTGCTCCACATACACCGAATGAAAATGGAATTGTGGAAAGATTCCATTCTACTATACTAGAACATTTACGTATTCTTAAATTGAGCCAAAAATCAGATTCAGTAATTAATATTATGCCTTACGCGATTTTAGCTTATAACAGTAGTATTCATAGTTTTACTAAGTGTAAACCTCTAGATCTTGTTACAGGACATTTCGATCCTCGTGATCCTTTTAATATAGACATTTCCGCACACTTGTTACAACAATACATGATTGATCATAAAGCTAAAATGACTATAGTATATAGCACGGTTCACGAGATAGGTATCAACGAACGGACTAATATAATGACAGGACATAATAGGGATCGCGAGCCTGAAGTTACCTATTCACCTGACCAACCCGTTTTCATTAAAAACCCAGTTGCCTCGCGTCAAAAGTTGGCTCCGCGTTACACACGTGACGAGGTGACAGTTAATCTCCCAATTCACATTTACACTAAACGAAAACAAGGCCTTATTTCCAAGTCAAGATTAAAAAGAGTACCTAAAAGTGCACAATTGTTGCAGGAAACTCCTGGTACTTCATCTCTTCCTCATACCAGCCCTAACGCAAGAGATAAAACTTGAGAGTTTGGGAAATGGACCCGGAATTTTACCATTCAAACTAGGTTTAGCTAAGATTATATCTCACTATCATTCTTTCATACAACACATAGACCTTCATGAGATACGCAGTACAATCGAATCTGTGAAAAACCAGCTAGATAGTTTTAGCCCTCAATTACATAATAGAACCAACTCATTATATCAACCTCACATGAATTACTTGGAAAATAAGCTTTATAATGTTTTAAATCAATTAAAGTCTTTTGAGACAGATCGTGCAAAGAGAGGCCTCATAGATGGACTCGGGTCAGTGATCAAAAGTATAACGGGAAATCTCGATTATACGGACGCTCAGCATTATGATGAAGCTATAAAATCCCTTCAGGCCAGTGAAAACAAATTAGTCACTGAATTCAATAGTCATGTCAGTCTCTCTAAAGAATGGTCCTCACAGTATTCAAAAATTATAAGTAATATAATAGAAAATCAGAGTCATTTGCAAACCCTTATTAATGAAATAAACGGAAGCATTATTACGAGTGATAACGACTTAATTAAGTATGCACATTTAGCTCAGATACTTTTAATTATAACTGATAATGTAGATTCCGTTACCCATGAGCTATATAAACTTCAAAACGTACTAGGTTTTATTAAACTGTCCACCGTGCATCATGCGGTCTTGAATTTAGAAACTATGAATTCAATGATAAGTAATGTTAGAAACCTATATGGCAGGCAGAAGGTGTTAGATTTAGATATTAGGGATTACTTTGATATAGTTAAGATAGGTTCTTATTACGTAGGAAATAAAATAGTTATAGTTTATAAAATCCCCATAGTTTTGCCTTATACTTATGACATGTATAAACTATCTATTATACCTAACCTTAATCAAGAAATCCTTATTCCACCGTTCCCTTACCTAACCTTGTATGAGAAAGATTTCATGTACATAGAGGCAGAATGCCCTAAGTCCAGTAAGTGGTATCTTTGCGAGGATAATCGCCATCTTCAAAGCCAGGAATCCAATGATTGTATCCAGCATCTCATCTTAACTCAGCAACGTGGTTCGTCGTGCAACCCTATCACCGTATCATTGAAGAAGGCAGCTTTTGAGAAACTCGACGATCTACACTACAGCATCAGTTTCCCAGCTCCGACTAAAACTCATTTATCCTGTGGACAAGATTCGTATCGCACACTACACGGCAGCTATCTCGTTACAATTCCTCAAGCATGTTATATTGAAACACCGCAGTTTACATTAACAAACGTCAATAACCGGCTAAAAGGACAAGCGGTGAGAATAATGGACCTGCCCAGCTACAACGTCACTCCAGCCTCAGCATCTAAAATTAAACTGAACTCTATCGATTTGAAGCGTCTTCATGAAATAAACACCAAGGTCGGCTTACAACCTTTGCTGACCCTAGACCAGAACCGAAATTATACACTGTATCACACCACTATCCCTCTCTACGTGGTACTGATGAGTGTAGGCACACTAGCCGCCGCTCTATTATATCGCAAGTATTTCTACAAGCGGACATTACATTCCGGAGACAACCCTGAAGACAACCAGATGGAATTGCAAGCAGTTTACACCATCCCAACACCAACCAGAAGGGTCGATCTCAATCAACCCCCAGCTCAATTCACAACTAACGTTGCCCATACTCGCTGATCTTCAGGAGGGAGGTGTTACGTGACGGTGTCATAGCGATAGTTAAATTAGATATTAAAAGAATTACGGTGTAATCGCAGGCCGCGCTAAGCTTCTAAGTAAACTTGTTCATTCTACACGGGTCTGACTCAGCAGTTCCGTGTGAACAGACTTTTTAGTTTTATATTTCTTTTTCGAATATTTTAGAATATTGTGTCACTATTTGTTCACCCTTCGTACAATATAGTCGAACCAATTAATTGTAATTTAGATTTAAAATTAAATTAAGTCATTTAAATTTTGGTTTCATTGCATCCACCGACCGTCGAAATCATAATTTAATACTAAATATAAATATTATAATATATTGTAATACTAAATATTGTACTAAATTCCTAAATATTAAACAGTCTCAAAATACTAGCTATAGGTTGTATTCGCAAATTTTTGTAGATCTCCGAAATGGATCTGATAAACACGTCTTATTATAAACTAAACGTGAATATTGGCTTCGAGATTGCCATGACAGCGTCGTGACGCCACGAGAGCGACTTAATGCTTTTCCTAGTATAGACTCTATAGTTACTTTATTGAGTAATTGGCCCCATGTTGTAAAGAAAAAAAAATAAATTCAAATAATTTAATCTAGTAAAATTTTGATATGGTTTTGAAAGCGTTTTTGGTTTTTGGTTTCTGAAAGTCATTTCAAACAAGTTAATGATGTCAGTAGCAGAAAATTTGTAATAAAATAATTTCAAAATAAAATCAACTATTTAATCATTTATATTTTGCATTGTATTTCGAGTCTTCAATCCAAATTCTTTCACTCAATTAATATTCACGGCTTAAAAACTACTCTTTCCAAATATAACTCAAAACTTGTCCGACGTTGATAAATTTGTTAATTTGTAATTTTTTTAATCATACATAAAGTATGAAAATATTTAACACCTAAATAAGATTCGGTTTTTTATCTTTATAAAACCACCTGTCTTTCTTTACCCATATTTACTTTTTGCTGGATGATGCACGTTCCTTTTAAAACAAGTTAAAATTTAAAACAAAATGTGAAACGTAGTTTCAAGTCACGTTTATTTCGTAATATGAAGTACCAGGTGTTCATAAAGCCACAGAATACTACGATACAATTTGCTACGAGGATACTACCAAAATAAGAGAAGTGGAATAAATATACAAATATGCATTTCAAAGGGATATGTGACTAGATTTAACATTTTTCTAAACTATAATCTCTTAATTTATGTTCTTCTTTCTAGACTAGAGACTATTACGTAACTCAAAACATCTTATCAGGAGAACATAAAACTGTGTAGTTCTTATAAATGCGCTTTTGCTACGAAATATGTGATGAAGACTTCTATTTCCCTGTTTCCCATCCAATGAGATAATCGCGACTGGCGTTATTCCTTCTTGTGGCAAACATGCATGCACGAACTAACGCGAAATATATTTTAGTGTCGGCTATCATGAAGACAGGAATTCCCGTATTCAAAATTAAATCAAACCAAGATATCTAAAATCAGATTGCATAAAGGGCAATTGTGTCAAGCTTGGTGTCAGTTTGATCATCATTTTATGATTTTTTCCACTACTAAAGCTCTAAACATACTTATATGTACATATGTTATACTTATCGTGTTTTCAAAGCTCTGTTTGTTTTGGTAGCATCCTCATAGCAGATCGTAGCATATTAATTTAGCATATGCTGCTATTCATGAGAATACCTGGAACTTCATTTTATGAAATCCGTGTGACCTCTACAAGTTCTTCGTGATGTTTTTTTATACTTTAAGTAAGAACTTGTAGAGGTCACATATATTTCATAATATGAAGTACCAGGTATTCTCATGAATAAAGAAAGAAAAGAAAAAGAAGTTTTTACTCCAAAAATAAATCAACAAAAACCACTTTTACATAAAAAAATATGTATGATAAAAAGAAATAAAAAAATAAAATTAAAAGTGAATTGATCAAAATATACACATAACTTTCAACTAAACAGAAAGAAGACTGTTAGGATTGTAATTAAGTTTGGAGCTTCTGTTCATTTTGAATTTAATATAGGAACATACAAAACAAGAGAATATTTTATTGTTTCTATTTTATTTGTTTATATGGGGTTTGAAAATGTGTGATTGTTAACGACGCGTATTTATTGCAACTTATTACGTATGCATGTGCATACCTATGTCTAATACACTGTTCTCAGTAAACTCGTCATAGATTGCACTTGACTATTATGAATTCCTGTCTCCTGTATGTGAAATACACGAGACTAATTTAGCCTAAAACATCGAGACAGACAAGTGAAGTTTCCTTACTGACTTACTGAAAGCTAATGTAAAAAAAATTTTTTTTTTCAATCTTAAAAGTCTGCCTTACATACATATCTTGAAAACTAAGAGCAGTGGGTGGTCGTATCAGTATTGTATACAAGTCAGAATACTTAAGTTTGTTCTCCTAGTATGCAACGCTATCAAAAACGTGAACCCCTACTATGTATTTATACGTAACTGTAGTAAGGTCAATAAAGTTTTACTTTTCACAGCAATCTTGAAAAATATTGTACTACTCCTTCAGACTTATGAAGTCATGGTTCCCGTACTATGAAACAAACGTGACCAATCTTCGAAGTTCTGGTTGGTTCCTTTGCAACCATGATCAATTGATAGACGAGATGAAAATGAAATCATTCATATACATGTTTTCTAATCAGAAAATAAATAATAAAATATTTAATTAATTAATATAATATAAATTGATTTAGATTATAATTAATCAATGTTTTTCAAATACACGTATGTCGGAGTAGGGTCCAGGCCGTGGTTTTTAAAAAGTGTGACGCCAGCATAACTGACGTCATCAATGACTTTATTCTTGATTGTAGACCAACATTGTTGTGACTACACTTACACAAGTGGCTACGCAGGTGGTTATGCGGCTGACACCTGATAATTTCAACTACCTTCAATTATTAGTTTTTCAAATAATAAGAATTACACCGACATATGTTTTTTTTAGTTAATTTTAGTCAAAATTGATTCGAAGTGGAGGGACGAAACTAAGTGCCATTATCATTTATAGAAAAAGAAATGCCAGCTTCGAAAGTTAAATTTTTTGTACTGGTCTCGTAGCTCCAACGGAACTCATAACATCCTACCAGGGAAACATAAATCTATGAAGGTGATGTATCACTATGAATTGAGAGTGAAATTTATGCTATATGAACATATTGGGACAGACGTGTGTTTTAAATATTTCATATATTGAATATATATTGATATTTATTGATATTTATTTGTTTGTCTATGTTCGTGTGTCATAACCCAATTTACATTTATTAGAGCTTATTTATTTATTAATTTTTTCCTGTTATTCTTATGAATATATTTTTGTTCCTATCATATATAAGTTTCTTTTGCGTGTTCCTGAAATCTCGTTTTATGGAAGTGAATTGAATTCATAAAATAATTTGCATTATTTTCAAGTTCGTAGAGCAGTGGACGATCATCGTTCAGTATTGCATACAAAACATGATTCCTCAATTAATGTTCATCTGTAATACAAGGTTATAAAGTCAGGGTATATAAAAATTTTAATTATTATTATAAAACTATTAACTATTATTTTTTATTATCACTAAGGTGATCTTTCTCCCCATTAATCTCAAGCTCTAGTTGGTTTGTATAATTTTAAGTTTCATATATTTTTTTATTAAAATTATTAATAAATGCTAGTTTTATTAATAATTTTATTCAATGCTTTCAATTTGCGTGTAACTTAATTATAACTGTAATTAACTGTATGATGATAACTTTAATAAACTCAGTTTAACGTATGAGAAGAAATGTGGGAAAAATTCCTCTAGCTAAGCTGTATTGGTTGCATAACACCAACTCATAACATCCTACTAAGAGAACATACAACCGCGTTGGTGATGTTTCACAAGGGGGTGGAAGTGAAACTATCTATCTATATTTAATATAGTCTACTTGTTTGTGTGATGGTTGTCTTTTATGTATGTGTAAGTTTGGTATGACTGGCTTGCTAGCTGGCTCTTTGATAATTACGAATATTGACATCGCACTATTATTTATTCTTACTTCAAAGTTAAATTCATAACGAGGGCAAAGTGGACAGAAAATTCAAAATAGTTTAGTTTTTCCCTGAGTTATTCACTAAACACAAATTGTATTCAAAATTTTGAAGCTTCTATATAAACTAGAAGCGCCTTACAGTTTGGATGATGGGTCAGTCAGTGAATGAAAAAATTTAACAAAACTAAGAACTTTGTCTAGTTGTAATGCTTGAGCTACTTTTTTCTTGCTTACCAGAAATATAGGCGTCAAGTTTAATGCGAAATGTACTTAAAGGGCGAATATGGCCCGAAATAATTTGAGAGAAGTGTTATACGGCCATGCCGCTTTTTTATTTTTGCTCGACTTGGCGGTTCACTATCGTACAAATAGGTTAATTTTACAATTCATTTTTCAGACAATATCGAATTTTATCTATAGTAACAAAATAGTTTTAAATCCAATCACCACTTCAATAAGTCAATATATATTTTTAGTTATAATTATTTAAAATAATTTAAATTGTGATATTCTTGATGATTCTAAGCTTAACGATATTTATATTCTAATATTTATTGGAAACTCTTATGATGGTTAAACTAGCGCCATCTGTATATTTGTTATAATAGTGTAAATTAATGTTAATAATGTTTCTGTACAGTAATTTAAATGTCCAAATACTTGACAATTGGTTTTATAATTTATAATGAGAGCTTCTGCATGTTTTACGTAATGTTCAGTGTTTTATAATTTTATGGAAACTCTTATGAGGGAAACTAGCGCCCTCTGTATGATATTGTAACTTACCCTCACCTAAAAATGTTACCTTTGAATATTATAAATAGGATGTAAGTGCTAGACTGGGGGATTTCTGGTACGAGTTGTGGAGCAATAGACATCTAAGTGGAAGTACTGCCTTATTTATTTTTAACAAGTCAGAAGTGCTCGATCTCTGTGCCGTGCCTATACGGATCGTTCGCGAGATATCCTGTCAACTGGAAATAATGAAGATTAACCGCTGCCACATGTCACAAAGAAGCCTGAAGAAAAAAGAAACAAGAAAACCTCTCCGATCTACAGATACCTGAACGTTTAGACCACCTGGAGAAAATGATTGAAGTTACTAGCCAGTGTGAGATGGCAACGCAATTACAACCTGGACCCTATACAAATAACAAGGAGATGCTGAAGCTCAAGTAAGAAGCTTAAATATGATGATAAAAAAAGAGCTTTAATATACAACATGACAAGCAACTTGGAAGGAAATTCTCTGCTACGGTTTGAACACCAATAAAACATCGATGTGACCTGGAGCGAGTGGAAAAGACTTTACCTGCTAAGCGCGGTTTCGCTGCGAAACTACACGACATGGTTGCAACTAACAAACGTCAGGATGCACAGGTGATACTTTTATTTTTCAAAAAGCCAGCTCTTGGAAAGTCATGTGAGTTAAGTGAGCATATAATCTGCCACGTAATTTGAAAGCTGGAACCCGAGGTACAGGTTCTAAAGCCACCGGTTCTTAAGATACTTAATTATTTAACGGATACTATAGTTGACCCCTCACAATTAACAATTAATTTAAGTTTTGATAAAGATTCAGGGCCTAAATGTTTTTCATGTGGACTCACATCGTCCCAATGTATATCATCCCAATGTAGGGAAAACGTCCGATGTAATAATTATAATAAAATTGTTCATAAAACGGAATATTGCAGATTTAAAAAGTCCGATCACTGTGGTAAAGTAGGTTATGAAGAGAAAGACTGTTATTTTAAAAATCTATCGGCTCCAAATAGTTCTTATGTCAAACCTAACAATAAATTCGATGAAAAGAAATCTAAATTGTTAGCCCGATTGATGTGGATCGCCAAAATTTCGTAAAATTATTATTGCTAACGGTTTTAAATTGACTGCATATATCGACTTTAATAATACTATAACAGTATCAGCGGCTCTAAAAATCAATTTAAAATATAATATATGTCAAACAAGCATAAAAGGTTATGGGCGTCAAATTATAACACCAGAAGGTGAAGCTCTATAGTAGCTTTTGAATTTTGAATTTGAACATAGATGGCGTCGGGGCTAGCACATCGGTTTTGATAGTCTTGTGATAACCTACAAGACACCGACATGATAATAGGGCGGGCCTTTAGTGAATTACCGGGAATATGTGTTACGAAAGCGACAGATACTTTAACATTTTCCTACAATAATAGCACTGTTAATATGAAACTACCATTTTCAAATCATAATGACGTCCATCTATCAAAAATAGAATTAAAGGTACCTCATGACCTGAAAATTGTTAATGGATTAATCAAAATTTTAGTTTATACGGACCAATTTGTCGACAATATGTCGATGGTGTTCTGTGAAACTTGAACGGTCTGAACATAGGTGTCTTGGTAAAGAAATTGATATTCCAGAACAAATAACGGAAATAAATGGTAACCGGGGGTATATCGACGTAAACGACTTAGTATATTAACCGATAACATTATTTGCTACACTTTGCATTACTCGAGGTTCTGAATATAAATCGGATAATATTAAAATCGATACAGATGTGTCAAGATCGGACCTAGACAATCTTCAAAATCTTAAATAAATTTGATCATTGTTTTGATGATCATGCAGGGGTAGGAGATTTGATATAGAAATAAAATTGAACTAACCACTTAAGTTCCCTTTTATCATCACCCGTATCGTATGTCAATAAAAGAGTGATGAATTTTATTCTGAATAAGTATAGATTTGAATTCGCTTCCTCATTATCAACGATATTTTATTATTTTCAAAAACTATCCCGCAGGCGTTGGAAAATTGAGAACTAATTTTGATTTTATTGAGCAAATATGGTGTAATATTGCGTCGGGACAAATGTTCATTCTTAAAAGCAAGTATCGATTACTTAGGTCACATCATATCGTGTGGAGAGATCCGACCATAGCCAAATAAATTAAAAGCACTAAATGAATTTAGAGAACCAAATAATATTCACGATTTAAGAAGATTTATTGGGTGTAAGCTGGTTACTTCCGTAAATTCATTAAATCTTTCGAGAATAGAATTCGTCCGCTATGTATTTTACTACGAAATACCAATTGTGGAAATGGGGGGAAGAAGAACAAAATTCGTTTATTGGTATAAACAAGCTTTAAAATCTGAACCAGTACTGGCTATATATAATTCCGAACTTGAAACACAGTTAAACATATATGCATCAAGTCATGGAGTTGGTGGTATTTTATTTTAAAAACAGTTGAAAGGTGAATTAAAACCTATAGCATATTTCAGTAAACAAAATATTTAATAAAAATACAACATATTTAATACAAATAATTAAATACAAATGTCATAATTCTGTATAGTGAATCTAATGATGATGATATTTGACTAAGAAAGAAAATGTTTCAGCTATCTAATGTAATTGATATTTTTCTTTTCATCAAAGGTTAAATCCAAAGTAAATCACTTACAATATGGAGAGTAAGTGATATATATTTACGCTATATAAAGTAAAAATTCAATGTGTAATCATAATAATGATGTTAAAACATAATTGAATATGTTGAGTCGCATACCATGCAAGAGTAAAAATTATGAAATACTAATACTTGGCAAAAATTTGTTAATACCAAGCTGGTATGTCCCATGGAAATAAGAGTTCTAACTGGTTTGTCCAGTGTTAAAAGCATCCAGGGGTGTCCGGTGCTAAGAAAAAGAGAATCCATGTAGGTGTGTCCCATGGAAATAAAATTAATTAATCCATATTGGCCCTATCGTGCTTTCCGCTACTGGAGTCATTCCTAAACACTCACACCAAAGTCAAAAATTCTGGATTTACCACCACTCGCATACATCAACATGCAAAAAGCTGCTATTTTGAATACCTGTCGAATAGTACGTGAATTTTTGGAATCTGTTAATGAGTTGACTGACATTTTCACTTCCCAGAAACACTTGGTCACTGACCCGTGTGACTGGAATATTTGCCCCATTATTAGGGAGATTAATATTTTAAAATAAAAATAGTTTAAATAAATAAAATTGAAGAGTATCATGGTGTATCCAGTGCTAAATAAAATGAATAGCCATGATGGTGGGTCCCATGGTATTGAGATCAAATTGTTTTGTCCAGTGAATAAAGTTCTAAAAAAAGGGCTTTATGGTGTGTCCATTATGATAAGTCCAGTGCCAAGTTAAACAAGAAAAATAGCCATGTTGATGTGTCCCATGGAAATATAATCACTCTTGTTTTGGTTTTATAAGCATCCTGGTGTGTCCGATGCTAAGAAAAAAAAAGAGTCCATGTAGGTGTCCCATGGAAATATTATCGAATTGGTTTGTTCATTGATCTAGTTTCAAAAGCATCTTGGTGTGTCCGGTGCATAAAACAGAAATAGATAAATTAAGGTTTATTGAGAACTTTGTACTACTGTATTGTTATAATTCTATTACGAGGACGTAATATGCTGTCAATATGGCCGATCGTTTAATTAATTTTTTGGGGAATCTTCTGTAAAGTAGCACATTAATATCATGAAGTTTGTACTATACATGCAGTAAAATATTTTTGGAAAATAAGTTGTTATTTACAGTTATAAAATTTCTTCAATAAAAACAACCTCAATTTTTGATTCTAGGACTTTTACAAACCTGGAAATTGATATTTTAAATTGTAAGATAGTTCACAATACCATTACGAGGTCGTAAATTTGTGAATCAGGAAAGGCCGAGTGTTAGTTATAATTATTTAAAATAATTTAAATTGTGATATACTTGATGATTCTAAGCTTAACGATATTTATATTCTAATATTTATTGGAAACTCTTGTGATGGTTAAACTAGCGCCATCTGTATATTTGTTATAACAGTGTAAATTGATGTTAATAATGTTTCTGTACAGTAATTTAAATGTCCAAATACTTGACAATTGGTTTTATAATTTATAATGAGAGCTTCTGCATTTTTTACGTAATGTTCAGTGTTTTATAATTTTATGGAAACACTTATGAGGGAAACTAACGCCCTCTGTATGACATTGTAACTTACCCTCACCTAAAAATGTTACCTTTGAATATTATAAATAGGATGTAAGTACTAGATTGGGGGATTTCTGGTACGAGTTGTGGAGCAATAAACATCTAAGTGGAAGTACTGCCTTATTTATTTCTAACAATATGTACAAAATTTCTATTTAATTAATGTCGGCTAGGTATGCATGTTCATATTGTATCATATCTTAGGTCTATCCAACGACGATCCCTATGTACACTACGGGGTTCTGTAGCCTCCCGCACAAATTGGTAGATTTAAAATTCTCTCTTTAGATAAACGAAATGTATGTAATGAAACTAGTATTTTTCAGATAAACTACGCGTGATTTATTTTTGTAAAAAATTACATACTCCCGACGTTTCGGTTACTTTTCAGCAACCGTGATCACATCTGACATCTCGTCTGCCCGTGATCACGGTTGGTGAAAAGTAACCGAAACGTCGGGAGTATGTAGTTTTTTACAAAAATAAATCATCAAAGTTTATCCGAAAAATACTAGTTTCATTTAAATGAATTAAACTCGCGAAAATCTTAGATCTCATTATGTATGTAATGTATGACTAATTATACATACCCACATGATCACACAGTTTTTAGTCATTGACACAGCCACATAGTCGGATAGTAATATTAATGAAGCACACAGATACATTTTCCATAACCATGACATTAGAAAATCATAAAGTCTTGGTCGTTGACACACTCTTACGCATCGGTGATATCTGCTGTTATTTTAATAAAACATAAGTGGATTTAATATGGTCACTACGACAACCGGCATAAAACCTAATTTTATGACGGTGACGTGTTAATAGAATGAAGATCCAAATCTACCGTACAATCGGATATGATATTAATCGGTAATTTAATGGACCGAATGATTCGTTGTGAATTCGCAATGCGAATGTAAGACACTCCGTCTCTGCTTAATGCATCGGTGCCTATAACTACCGGAGTATTCAAAAACGTTCTCGGTACTTATATTATTTGGTATTTCCGCGCCACCAAAACCACGCAACAGTGGAATGCACGCATGTAGTTTGCATGAAAAATGCTTAGCTAAATCAGAGCTAATTAACGAGATGTATGAACCGGTATCCATTAATTCATCTGTCGGGATGCCCCCTCTTTTTTTTTTTTTTTTTTTTTTTTTCGGGGAGAAATCCTCTTACAGACTGCTCACTGCCCTGGCTCGACAGTGAGTTTTGTGTGGGGGTCGCCCAGCGCCTGATGGTATTGGCACTGGGAATACCCACTAAATCTCCCCGGCTTCCCTTCCTGCCCGTATTTAGGGTGATTTGGGACCTGCTGTAGCAATTCACCAATTCACCCCCGGACCGCCCGGCTACTGTGCCGGACTACCGCGCCGATGGGGGACTACCCGTGAAAGCCGAGATAATCCCCAATCATACAGAGGGCGCTAGTTTCCCTCATAAGAGTTTCCATAAAATTATAAAACACTGAACATTACGTAAAACATGCAGAAGCTCTCATTATAAATTATAAAACCAATTGTCAAGTATTTGGACATTTAAATTACTGTACAGAAACATTATTAACATTAATTTACACTATTATAACAAATATACAGATGGCGCTAGTTTAACCATCATAAGAGTTTCCAATAAATATTAGAATATAAATATCGTTAAGCTTAGAATCATCAAGAATATCACAATTTAAATTATTTTAAATAATTATAACTAAAAATATATATTGACTTATTGAAGTGGTGATTGGATTTAAAACTATTTTGTTACTATAGATAAAATTCGATATTGTCTGAAAAATGAATTGTAAAATTAACCTATTTGTACGATAGTGAACCGCCAAGTCGAGCAAAAATAAAAAAGCGGCATGGCCGTATAACACTTCTCTCAAATTATTTCGGGCCATATTCGCCCTTTAAGTACATTTCGCATTAAACTTGACGCCTATATTTCTGGTAAGCAAGAAAAAAGTAGCTCAAGCATTACAACTAGACAAAGTTCTTAGTTTTGTTAAATTTTTTCATTCACTGACTGACCCATCATCCAAACTGTAAGGCGCTTCTAGTTTATATAGAAGCTTCAAAATTTTGAATACAAGTTGTGTTTAGTGAATAACTCAGGGAAAAACTAAAATATTTTGAATTTTCTGTCCACTTTTCCCTCGTTATGAATTTAACTTTGAAGTAAGAATAAATAATAGTGCGATGTCAATATTCGTAATTATCAAAGAGCCAGCTAGCAAGCCAGTCATACCAAACTTACACATACCTAAAAGACAACCATCACACAAACAAGTAGACTATATTAAATATAGATAGATAGTTTCACTTCCACCCCCTTGTGAAACATCACCTACGCGGTTGTATGTTCTCCTAGTAGGATGTTATGAGTTGGTGTTATGCAACCAATACAGCTTAGCTAGAGGAATTTTTCCCACATTTCTTCTCATACGTTAAACTGAGTTTATTAAAGTTATCATCATACAGTTAATTACAGTTATAATTAAGTTACACGCAAATTGAAAGCATTGAATAAAATTATTAATAAAACTAGCATTTATTAATAATTTTAATAAAAAAATATATGAAACTTAAAATTATACAAACCAACTAGAGCTTGAGATTAATGGGGAGAAAGATCACCTTAGTGATAATAAAAAATAATAGTTAATAGTTTATAATAATAATTAAAATTTTTATATACCCTGACTTTATAACCTTGTATTACAGATGAACATTAATTGAGGAATCATGTTTTGTATGCAATACTGAACGATGATCGTCCACTGCTCTACGAACTTGAAAATAATGCAAATTATTTTATGAATTCAATTCACTTCCATAAAACGAGATTTCAGGAACACGCAAAAGAAACTTATATATGATAGGAACAAAAATATATTCATAAGAATAACAGGAAAAAATTAATAAATAAATAAGCTCTAATAAATGTAAATTGGGTTATGACACACGAACATAGACAAACAAATAAATATCAATAAATATCAATATATATTCAATATATGAAATATTTAAAACACACGTCTGTCCCAATATGTTCATATAGCATAAATTTCACTCTCAATTCATAGTGATACATCACCTTCATAGATTTATGTTTCCCTGGTAGGATGTTATGAGTTCCGTTGGAGCTACGAGACCAGTACAAAAATTTAACTTTCGAAGCTGGCATTTCTTTTTCTATAAATGATAATGGCACTTAGTTTCGTCCCTCCACTTCGAATCAATTTTGACTAAAATTAACTAAAAAAAACATATGTCGGTGTAATTCTTATTATTTGAAAAACTAATAATTGAAGGTAGTTGAAATTATCAGGTGTCAGCCGCATAACCACCTGCGTAGCCACTTGTGTAAGTGTAGTCACAACAATGTTGGTCTACAATCAAGAATAAAGTCATTGATGACGTCAGTTATGCTGGCGTCACACTTTTTAAAAACCACGGCCTGGACCCTACTCCGACATACGTGTATTTGAAAAACATTGATTAATTATAATCTAAATCAATTTATATTATATTAATTAATTAAATATTTTATTATTTATTTTCTGATTAGAAAACATGTATATGAATGATTTCATTTTCATCTCGTCTATCAATTGATCATGGTTGCAAAGGAACCAACCAGAACTTCGAAGATTGGTCACGTTTGTTTCATAGTACGGGAACCATGACTTCATAAGTCTGAAGGAGTAGTACAATATTTTTCAAGATTGCTGTGAAAAGTAAAACTTTATTGACCTTACTACAGTTACGTATAAATACATAGTAGGGGTTCACGTTTTTGATAGCGTTGCATACTAGGAGAACAAACTTAAGTATTCTGACTTGTATACAATACTGATACGACCACCCACTGCTCTTAGTTTTCAAGATATGTATGTAAGGCAGACTTTTAAGATTGAAAAAAAAAATTTTTTTTACATTAGCTTTCAGTAAGTCAGTAAGGAAACTTCACTTGTCTGTCTCGATGTTTTAGGCTAAATTAGTCTCGTGTATTTCACATACAGGAGACAGGAATTCATAATAGTCAAGTGCAATCTATGACGAGTTTACTGAGAACAGTGTATTAGACATAGGTATGCACATGCATACGTAATAAGTTGCAATAAATACGCGTCGTTAACAATCACACATTTTCAAACCCCATATAAACAAATAAAATAGAAACAATAAAATATTCTCTTGTTTTGTATGTTCCTATATTAAATTCAAAATGAACAGAAGCTCCAAACTTAATTACAATCCTAACAGTCTTCTTTCTGTTTAGTTGAAAGTTATGTGTATATTTTGATCAATTCACTTTTAATTTTTATTTTTTTATTTCTTTTTATCATACATATTTTTTTTATGTAAAAGTGGTTTTTGTTGATTTATTTTTGGAGTAAAAACTTCTTTTTCTTTTCTTTCTTTATTCATGAGAATACCTGGTACTTCATATTATGAAATATATGTGACCTCTACAAGTTCTTACTTAAAGTATAAAAAAACATCACGAAGAACTTGTAGAGGTCACACGGATTTCATAAAATGAAGTTCCAGGTATTCTCATGAATAGCAGCATATGCTAAATTAATATGCTACGATCTGCTATGAGGATGCTACCAAAACAAACAGAGCTTTGAAAACACGATAAGTATAACATATGTACATATAAGTATGTTTAGAGCTTTAGTAGTGGAAAAAATCATAAAATGATGATCAAACTGACACCAAGCTTGACACAATTGCCCTTTATGCAATCTGATTTTAGATATCTTGGTTTGATTTAATTTTGAATACGGGAATTCCTGTCTTCATGATAGCCGACACTAAAATATATTTTCGCGTTAGTTCGTGCATGCATGTTTGCCACAAGAAGGAATAACGCCAGTCGCGATTATCTCATTGGATGGGAAACAGGGAAATAGAAGTCTTCATCACATATTTCGTAGCAAAAGCGCATTTATAAGAACTACACAGTTTTATGTTCTCCTGATAAGATGTTTTGAGTTACGTAATAGTCTCTAGTCTAGAAAGAAGAACATAAATTAAGAGATTATAGTTTAGAAAAATGTTAAATCTAGTCACATATCCCTTTGAAATGCATATTTGTATATTTATTCCACTTCTCTTATTTTGGTAGTATCCTCGTAGCAAATTGTATCGTAGTATTCTGTGGCTTTATGAACACCTGGTACTTCATATTACGAAATAAACGTGACTTGAAACTACGTTTCACATTTTGTTTTTAAATTTTAACTTGTTTTAAAAGGAACGTGCATCATCCAGCAAAAAGTAAATATGGGTAAAGAAAGACAGGTGGTTTTATAAAGATAAAAAACCGAATCTTATTTAGGTGTTAAATATTTTCATACTTTATGTATGATAAAAAAATTACAAATTAACAAATTTATCAACGTCGGACAAGTTTTGAGTTATATTTGGAAAGAGTAGTTTTTAAGCCGTGAATATTAATTGAGTGAAAGAATTTGGATTGAAGACTCGAAATACAATGCAAAATATAAATGATTAAATAGTTGATTTTATTTTGAAATTATTTTATTACAAATTTTCTGCTACTGACATCATTAACTTGTTTGAAATGACTTTCAGAAACCAAAAACCAAAAACGCTTTCAAAACCATATCAAAATTTTACTAGATTAAATTATTTGAATTTATTTTTTTTTCTTTACAACATGGGGCCAATTACTCAATAAAGTAACTATAGAGTCTATACTAGGAAAAGCATTAAGTCGCTCTCGTGGCGTCACGACGCTGTCATGGCAATCTCGAAGCCAATATTCACGTTTAGTTCATAATAAGACGTTTTATCAGATCCATTTCGGAGATCTACAAAAATTTGCGAATACAACCTATAGCTAGTATTTTGAGACTGTTTAATATTTAGGAATTTAGTACAATATTTAGTATTACAATATATTATAATATTTATATTTAGTATTATAATATTTATTATTATTTATTTATTACATTTATGTGCAATATGAACTAAAACACCTCCAGACATTCTGTGTTAACTGATATCGCGATGTAGAAACGTGACGTGTTTTACGATTACTTTAACAGACTACCTTTAGTAAGGAGCACCATGTAGTTTTATAAAGGTAAAGTATTATGGTATCAATTGATACGAGGACGCTTCGAAATCTAAGAATTCATAAGAATATGTACTCGTACAACTTCAATGTACACTTCATATCATTAAAATTTACGCATTGTCAAACTCCTTAAACCGAAAGAAAAGAAATAATAGAATATCCTTGTTCTGTTTATGTTCCGATAGTAAATTCAGTGGGAACTCAGAGTCACCAGACAGAATAACTATTGAAACAAGCTTCTTTCTGCTTTAGTTGAAAGTAATCTGTGTATGTATATTTCAAACAATTCACTTTTTCTACGTATAACCCTTTTGATTTATTTTTATTATTTATCATTCATATACATGTTTTGTTATATATAAAAGTATATTTATAGTTTTAAAATTTTAAAAATATATTTTTTCTTTGTTTTATTCGTTTCATAAGAAAAAAAAAACTACGAAGAAACAAACTTTATTTCATAAAATGAAGTTCTAGGTATTCATAATCTTAAGGCACAATGCTACGAGAGTGGTACGAGAATACTACGAAAACAAAGAGAACATATAAATAAGTATATTTACATATGTATTTTTCCAGTTGTGAAGAAATATAAAATTATGACCACACTGAAACCACCACGCTTGGTACAATTGCCCTTTATGCCATGTGATATCGCTTTTAAGAAGCTTTTCATGCGATTGCTTCAACGTATAAATGAATATAATTTTGTTGAAATAAAACAACCCCTATTCCCGCCACCGATTTCTAATACCACAAGTAATTCGAAACTTATAATAGCTGCAAATTGACAAGACTGCACATCCTTTTAGTTGTCATTTGTTGGATTAAGATCTACTTAGAAAACTTTGTTAAACAATATTATAGTGAAAATATCCTTAAATTTTTAAAGAATTATTTAGTAAGTCTTTAAAGATTTAAAACGATCATTTTATTTATAGAAAGGAGCCAATGTGAAGTCTCGTGGTAAACAGAATTTTGGAGTTTGTCATTCGGTCTTATTCACCCTTTTTTTGAGTTAATTATACGGGAATACGGGAATTCCTTTTCTTCATGATACTTGAGACAATTTTTTTTTCGCAATCCCTCATTTAAATGCAATGTCTGTGAGCAGATGATTTTCAATGAGATAATATTTTCTCATTAATTTATTATTTATTTAATATGGAAGTTGAGACGAAATTTGCCTTCTATTATGAAATAATCAAATATTCCACAGTATTATTTTTAAAAAAGTAAGTAGTTTAAATTTATAAAATAAAGTTACTGACAAAATTTCAAAACGGTTTTTTTAACGTTTTAAACCAACTCCCCAGTCACCAAATAAAGAAGTAACTAATTATATAAGGTGGCAACCGGAGGTTCCAGGAAAACTACGAAACTTACTTATATGTATATTATAATAAAAATTACATATTAAAACTTATAACCTATACCTAAGACTACATGATTGCCCCGAAGTTAGGATAGCAATCCCATTCCATAGCTTGTTTGGTATCAGGAATCTTCTGGTTCACACGGCTTGGTGTTCGTTCCGCGGAGTCAGCGGCGTTACTTGTTATATGATATCTTATCCATACAACGATGTTGCCCCGGCGATGTTCATTTATTTTATAATATGTAGCGCGTACGTAACAAACTTCACGTAGTTTGTTGTGCAAACGAAACAAGCAAGCAAACAAACAAACAAACAAACAAACAAGCCACAGTCAGTCACGTTTATCTCAGCGGATGGGAAACCAGGAAATCATAAGACACGAGTATTTCGTAGCAAAAGCACACTATAGAACTAACTACACAGTTTTATGTTCTCCTGGTAAGATGTTTCGAGTTAGGTAACAGAACGTAACAGTCACGTTGTTCATAACACTGTCAACCAGGAGAACATAAATTGAGAGGCAATGGTTCAGAAAACTTTCTTTAAATTTTTTGTTTCTTTTTCTCGAAAATTTGAATTTTCTTGTTTGAATTTATTTTTTTATGAAATTACTATGCAATGCAGTATTTATTAAGTTTTATGACAAATACGATGTTAGACTGATACATAGTACAAGTAGAGATAATTGTAAATATTTGTTTTTTTTTCTTTTAATTATGACCTCAATCTTCTAGGGGCAGATGGAGGCAGACATTCGATAGCAGTGAGAGTCAGCTGATTGTGACTAGCGTATCGCTGTGAATCACTACATTTTAAAAGCAATAGGATGAAAAATCGATAATGCCAGTCAGCACAAGCTCACAGAAACATAATAATGACCGACCCACAAACATAAGTTTAATGTGTAATAAATACATATGAATGAAAAGTTTCACTTTTATCATCCCGTGAAACATCATCGGCTTGGTTTTATGTTCTCCTGGTAAGATGTTAGTGAGTTAGTTAGTGAGTTGTGGCGGTGTTATGAAATCAATCAATAAATCAAAATCAGCTTTGTGAAGGAGATCCATCGACTTTTCTTTTCTAGATTGATTAATTATTTTTATTGAGAATCATCTCTGCATTAAACAGACAGTTTGAAAATTACATTGAAATTTTTCTGGATTAATTCTTTTTGTAGAAAGTATGGTCCGATTGGTTATTTTTGTATAAAATTCCTTTCTGATTAAGGTTTACAAAATAAAAAAAAAATACCTTGAGAATATAAAAAAAATGCTCGTCGTGAATCGTCTATGAATGTGAATGCAAGATATTATTAGGTACTCACGTTTATTTTAGTAATAAGGGCACTAGTAAAGTCACTAAAGGAAAAGAGTACTACTACGCTTCAAATATTTTGTAGAGATATTATGTATAATATTAATATATAAGTATATATGTATGTAAATGTGTACGTATTCATAATTTATATTTATAATCAGGCTTTTTTAGACAAAGCTGAAAAAATTCTCTCGGTGCTTTGGAATTCTGAGACTCTGAGATGACTCTAAATTAATTTTAAGAATTTATGATCTCTTATCCTTTTTTTCTACAAAACTTGAAATCTTTCAAGGTATAAGATAAAGGAGTGCCTCTGTGAGGTCGATCGTCTAAATAACCTACCCTAATCTACAATCATGTAATAAAGTTATGAAATACATATTATATATATGCTTCTTATGTTAGCTTATTAAAAGTTTCTTTTGTTTTTTATGTTTTTAAAGAAAAATCATTTTGCTAAAAAAAAAATGCAACACTTAAAATTACCCAAAAAATTAAACAACGGGCAAACATAAGCATGAGATTAAGCGGAGAAAGGTCACCTTGATAGTTTTATATACCCTGACCTTATAACCTTGTATTACAGATGAACATTAATTCAGGAATCATGTTTTGTATGCAATACTGAACGACGATCGTCCACTGCTCTACGAACTTTAAAATAATGCAAATTATTTTATGAAAGCAAAATTCACTTCCATAATGCAAGATTTCAGGAACACGCAAAAGAAACTTATATATCACAAGAACAAAATTATATTCATAAGAATAACGGGAAAAAATTAATAAATAAATAAGCTCTTATTAATGTAAATTAGGCCATGACACACGAACACCCACAAACAAATAAATATCAATATATATTGATATGAAATATTTAAAACACACGTCCGTCCCAATATGTTCATATAGCACAAATTTCACTCTCAATTCATAGTGAAACATCACCTTCATTGATTTATGTTTCCCTGGTACGATAGTATGAGTTGCGGTACGAGACCAGTAAAAAAAAAATTACTTTCGAAGCGGGCATTTCTTTTTCTATAAATGATAAGGCACTAAGTTCGTACAGCCACTTTCGTCTCTCTACTTCGAAATATACACTTAATCAATTTTGACTAAAATTTACTGAAAAAAAAACATATATAACGGCGTAGTTCTTATTATTCAAAAAACTAATAATTGTGGGTAGTTGAAATAATCAGGTGTTAGCCGCATAACCACCTGCTGTAAAGGGACCACGGCGTCTTCTTCTTCGGAACCTCGCGTACCGACGTCTTACCTGCGTACAAGCGATGCGCAACTGTGCAATCGACTGCGACCACCAGTACACTTGACGCCTGGATGGTAAAGGCCGAACTCGGGGCATACCAGCGTCGCAGATATGCGACATGCTCTCCCGAAACCAAAAAAAAAAAAAAAATATTAGTATATAGTAAAATAGTATATAGTATATAGTATATAGTATATAGTATATAGTATATAGTATATAGTATATAGTATATAGTATATAGTATATAGTATATAGTATATAGTATATAGTATATAGTATATAGTATATAGTATATAGTATAAAGTATATAGTATATAGTATATAGTATATAGTATATAGTATATAGTATATAGTATATAGTATATAGTATATAGTATATAGTATATAGTATATAGTATATAGTATATAGTATATAGTATATAGTATATAGTATATAGTATATAGTATATAGTATATAGTATATAGTATAGTATATAGTATATAGTATATAGTATATAGTATATAGTATATAGTATATAGTATATAGTATATAGTATATAGTATATAGTATATAGTATATAGTATGGATTTAATTTTTTAATTTTTTATTTTTTAATCATACATAAAGTATGAAATATTTAATGAGTAAATAATAGATGGTTTTTTATCTCTGCCTTTTCTTTATAAAACTACCTGTCTATCTTTACTTTTATTTACTTTTTACTGGATAATGCACGTTCCTTTAAAAAATAAGTTTAAATTTAAAAACAAATTGTGAACCGTAGTTTCAAGTCACGTTTATTGCGTATTATGAAGTACCAGGTGTTCATAAAGTTACAGAATACTATTACACAATTTGCTACGGGGATGCTACGAAAACCCAGAGAATTGGTTCTACGATAAACAGACAAATATACATTTCAAAGGGTTAATAGTGCAGACGTTGTGACAAACATGCATGCACGAACTAAGGCGAAACTATATTTTAGTGTCGGCTATCATGAAGAAAGGAATTCCCGTTTTCAAAATTAAATCAAACTAAGATATCTAAAATCAGAAAGCATAAAGGGCAATTGTATCAGGCTTACTGAAAACTAATGTAAAAAACAGTTTTTTTCTTCTGAGATTTTCTTAGACATACATTTGTAACAATGTATTTTGTCAATCTTAAAAGTCTGCCTTACATACATATCTTGAAAACTAAGAGCAGTGGGTAGTCGTATCAGTATTGTATACAAATCAGAATACTTAAGTCTGTTCTCCTAGTATGCAACGTTATCAAAAACGTGAGTCCCATATTATGTATTTATACGTAACTGTAGTCAGGTCAATAAAGTTTTACTTTTCACAGCAATCATGAAACATATTGTACAACTCCTTCAGACTTATGAAGTCCTGGTTCCCGCACTATGAAACAAACGTGACCAATTTTCGAAGTTCTGGTGATTCCTTTGTAGCAAGCAACCATGATCAATTGACAGACGAGATGAAAATGAAATCATATACATATTTTCTAATCAGAAAATACATACGAGTATATGTCGAAGTACGGTCCAGGCCGTGGTTTTTAAAAAGAGTGACGCCAGCATAACTGACGTCATCAATGACTTTAGTCTTAATTGTAGACCAACATTGTTGTGACTACACTTACACAGGTGGCTACGCAGGTGGTTATGCGGCTAACACCTGATTATTTCAACTACCGACAATTATTAGTTTTTTGAATAATAAGAACTACGCCGTTATATATGTTTTTTTTCAGTAAATTTTAGTCAAAATTGATTAAGTGTATATTTCGAAGTAGAGAGACGAAAGTGGCTGTACGAACTTAGTGCCTTATCATTTATAGAAAAAGAAATGCCCGCTTCGAAAGTAAATTTTTTTTTACTGGTCTCGTACCGCAACTCATACCATCGTACCAGGGAAACATAAATCTATGAAGGTGATGTTTCACTATGAATTGAGAGTGAAATTTGTGCTATATGAACATATTGGGACGGACGTGTGTTTTAAATATTTCATATCAATATATATTGATATTTATTTGTTTGTGTGTGTTCGTGTGTCATGGCCTAATTTACATTAATAAGAGCTTATTTATTTATTAATTTTTTCCCGTTATTCTTATGAATATAATTTTGTTCTTGTGATATATAAGTTTCTTTTGCGTGTTCCTAAAATCTTGCATTATGGAAGTGAATTTTGCTTTCATAAAACAATTTGAATTATTTTCAAGTTCGTAGAGCAGTGGACGATCGTCGTTCAGTATTGCATACAAAACATGATTAATTACATACCCACATACATACCCATATGATCACACAGTTTTTAGTCATTGACACAGCCACATAGTCGGATAGTATTATTAATGAAGCACACAGTTACATTTTCCATAACCATGACATTAGAAAATCATAAAGTCTTGGTCGTTGACAGACTCTTACGCATCGGTGATATCTGTTGTTATTTTAATAAAACATAAGTGGATTTAATATGGTTACTATGACAACCGACATAAAACCTAATTTTATGACGGTGACGTGTTAATAGAATGAAGATCCATATCTACCGTACAATCGGATATGATATTAATCGGTAATTTAATGGACCGAATGATTCGTTGTGAATTCGCAATGCGAATGTAAGACACTCCGTCTCTGCTTAATACATCGGTGCCTATAACTACCGGAGAATTCAAAAACGTACTCGGTACTTATATTATTTGGTATTTCCGCCGCCCACCAAACACGCAACAGTGGAATGCACGCATGTAGTAGATTTTTATGTAAAATAAAAAAAAAAGTATATTGATCTCACTACAGATTAATGTATTATAGTATGGGAGTCACGTTCTTGATAGCGTTGCATACTAGAAGATCAAATTTAAGTATTCTGGTTTAATTTTTCGGACGGCCCACTGTGGCTAATGTTCAATATAAATAAAGGAGGCTTTTAAGGTATACATAATATGTAGTTACAAAATGTATTCCTAAGAAGTTTAAAAAACTTTTTTTTTACATTTTCTTTCAATAATCGGAACAAGAAAAATGATTTAACTTATAGTCTTCTACACGGAATTATAATTGTAAGATATTGAAAATCTTCATAAAAGAAAATGATGTGTTTAAAGTTAAACATTTTTCTTCTTTTAATTTAAGGTTTTAGGATTTTTAATAGCGTACAAATAGTTTTAAAGAAACAAACTATAATTTAATGACATTAGCATTTGAAAGTGCTGAGAAATCCTAATGAACAAGAGGAAACAAACAAGTAAATAAAAGTTAAATACAATGGAAGTAAGTAAGGAAGGAGTAATATATACATATAATATATAAAAAAAATATATATAAATATTTCCATGTAAAGTTTCCTACAGAAACCTGGCTTATGGCCATGATTTCAAAATACTCATCTCAACAAGTCATCTCTAACAGTCCAGTCACAACTAACTAATTCTCAGTTAAGAATATTTGACTGTATAGAAAAACAGGTATTTATAAAAATCAAGTATTGTTTCTCACACTTTCGTAGCAAACAAATAAATAATATACATTTATAAAAAATTTGATAATGTAAAATAATTTAAAATGTCCTTCCGACGTAAACTGACTAAAAATAGACGTGTGGCACTCGGAGACTGCCGCGGTAAAGCTATTGCATAGCATTTTATCAACTTATGCAATTATAATTATATTTTTATTTTATATATGCAGTATTTTTTTTCTTTGTTCTTTTTTTCTTTGGAGATGCCGTAACTTGTGCTATCTATTTCAATAAAATCGTAATAAAATAATATAATGATACGTGTCAGTGACGAGTGCTCATTGCTCGGATGTGTATTCTTTAGTGTGATGCCACTACTGTATTTATATCACAAGCTTCTCGTCAGCAAGTCTAATAACACGTGATGTCACGTAATTATTTTTTTATAATTTTAACACCATATATATATGTACATATACATACACGATAAGGTCTAACTAGTTGCGGGCTTGAACTTACTCGTGGACGAAGACAAAAGCACCTAGCGTTGTGTGTGAAAGAGATAGAATCAGTCGTGAGCAGTTAGCAGCTAGTTAGCCCTCATAGTGTAGTCGCACGCACACATACACCGTGCCGAAGATTGCCAAACTGAAACGACGTTCGATGTTAGGAGTTAGAAATTTTCGCTACGGAATTTCTGAATTCGGTCTCCGCGCTCAAGGCCCGCGATAGAAGCTATGCAATAAAAGGTTTAAAAGATCTTGTACACTAGAATTTAAAAAAAGACGAGGAATTCTTAAGAGTTAAGTACAATCCATGAAGAGATTGTTACAAAATTGCTAGGAAGAGTATATTTTCCCCTTTTTTTTATAAAAAATATATTTCATTGTAACATAAAAATATAATGAAATCTTAAAAAACAATCAATTCGTTAGATAAATAAATTTTTGAAATAGGCATTCTACATAAATATTGGGTTACAAACCATATACATACATACATTCTCATATAGTACTTTTAACTGTCAGTCCTTACATTGGTCTTACCATTATAATTTGATTTATTTCATTTGATATATACCCACACATAGACATAGGCATGAACAGAAATATATAATAAGTTGCAATAAATATGTATCATTAACAAGACATTGTCAGACCCCTTATAAAAAATTAAATTAAAAAAATAAAATGTAATATTCTTTTGTTTTTTTATGTTCCGATAATAAATTTAAAGCGAATTCCGAGTCTCCAGGCAGAATAAATATTTAAAAAATACTGCGAAACTGTAGAGATCTCGTGTATTGTATAATATGAAGTAGTATGAATTCAAGCAATATGCAACGATCTGCTACAAGAATGCTACGGAAACAAAGAGAACATTGGATAATGACCTTATGTTATACTGACAACGGTCAGTGAATGAAAAAAATTAACAAAACTAAGAACTTTGTCTAGTTGTAATGCTTGAGCTACTTTTTTCTTGCTTACCAGAAATATAGGCGTCAAGTTTAATGCGAAATGTACTTATAGGTCGAAAATGTCCCGAAATAATTTGAGAAAAGTGTAATACGGCCATGCCGCTTTTTTATTTTTGCTCGACTTGGCGGTTCACTATCGTACAAACAGGTAAATTTTACAATTCATTTTTCAGACAATATCGAATTTTATCTATAGTAACAAAATAGTTTTAAATCCAATCACCACTTCAATAAGTCAATATATATTTTTAGTTATAATTATTTAAAATAATTTAAATTGTGATATTCTTGATGATTCTAAGCTTAACGATATTTATATTCTAATATTTATTGGAAACTCTTATGATGGTTAGACTAGCGCCATCTGTATATTTGTTATAACAGTGTAAATTAATGTTAATAATGTTTCTGTACAGTAATTTAAATGTCCAAATACTTGACAATTGGTTTTATAATTTATAATGAGAGCTTCTGCATGTTTTACGTAATGTTCAGTGTTTTATAATTTTATGGAAACACTTATGAGGGAAACTAACGCCCTCTGTATGACATTGTAACTTACCCTCACCTAAAAATGTTACCTTTGAATATTATAAATAGGATGTAAGTACTAGACTGGGGGATTTCTGATACGAGTTGTGGAGCAACAAACATCTAAGTGGAAGTACTGCCTTATTTATTTCTAACAATATGTACAAAATTTCTATTTAATTATTGTCGGCTAGGTATGCGTGTTCATATTGTACGGGACTACGAACAGTTGTGGTTAGCTGTCCCGTCACAGCGGCCAAGAGAATAAAAGAGGTTAAAAGGCTCCTGGTGGGCTGGGTTTCGGCGCAGGTGAGGCTGCTGGAGCCCCGACCTCTAAGGTGCTTCCGATGCCACATTGGGGACCATGTGAGCGCTAAATGCACCTCGGAGGTGGACCGCAGCGATCTCTGCTTCCGCTGTGGTCAACCCGGTCATAGGGCTAGTTCGTGCACTGCCCCGCTGCACTGTGATGCATGTGCAGCCGCCGGCAAGCCGGCTGACCATCGGGTAGGGGGCAAGTCCTGCTCCCCTCCCGTCAAATCCAGGGCAGGGGTAAGTTCTCTGCCTCCAACGTTGACTCTGCTGTTGTTCCCGCCGCCGTTGCCGCAGTCGCCACCACTCCCGATACTGCTGCTATCGCCGCTGCCACCACGGAGGAGGCCGTGATGGACTGTTAATAATGGCTCCATTACGCATACTTCAGGCGAATATTAACCACTGCGCTGCTGCTCAGGATCTTCTGCTCCAGAGCATGGCGGAGTGGTCGATAAATGTCGCTGTAGTCTCAGAGCCGTACTTCGTTCCACCCAACGATCACTGGGTGGTGGACCTGGATGACTCGGTGACTATCATCTCGTCGGCTACCAATGGCACCCCGACCCTAGAGAGGCCTCAGAGAAGCAGGGGCTGCGTTGCTGCTCGGTTTGGAGATATCGCTGTGGTGGGCGTTTACTTCTCTCCGAACCGATCTCTCTCCGAGTTTCACAACTCCCTTAGGGATTTGGTTAACGTCGCTAACGAGTTCCGTTCTCTCACTGTGCTCGTCCTAGGGGACTTCAATGCCAAGAACTTGGCTTGGGGTTCTCGGCTCACCGACGTACGGGGTAGGATGGTGGAAGACTGGGCTTTAGAGACAGGCCTCGTTATTCTAAACCAGGGTTCTGTGCCTACGTGCGTGCCGATGCAGGGTGAGTCGGTAGTGGACATCTCGTTTGCCAGCCCAACTCTGTCATCGCGCGTCGTTGACTCGCGCGTCATGGAGGACGTGGAGACGTATTCCGACCACCGGTATATCCGGTTCGACGTCTTTGCCGAGTCCGAAGACCCGCCGGTCAGGCAGGCGCCCTGTGGAACGCGATGGGCCCTGAGGCAGCTAGACCGAGAGTTGTTTCTCGAAGCCGCAATTGTGCAGGCCTGGGTAATTCCACCAGAAAGGCCTGCCGAAGTCAATGAGGAGGCAAGATGGCTCCAGGACGCCATGTCAAGGATGTGTGACGTAGCGATGCCTCGGGTCCGGCCAGGTCAGCGCAAGGGGCAAGTGTATTGGTGGTCTCGGAAACTGGCTGCTCTACGCGGTGAGTGCATCGCAGCGCGACGCCGATACACCAGGCACCGCAAGCTCCGCATTCAGGTTCTGGACGCTGAAACTAGACAGGCGGAACTGTACGAGGAGTACAGGGCTGCGAAAGCTACTCTCAGGGTGGAAATCCGGCGGGCCAAAGACCAGGCCCGCCAGGAGATGCTGGAGAGTCTGAACAGAGACCCGTGGGGACAGCCTTATCGAATGGTGCGGAATAAACTTCGCACCATGGCTCAACCGCTAACTCAGACACTTCGGCCGGAGGTGGTGGAGGCAGTGGTGAGCACATTATTCCCCCGACTGCAAAGGGAGTACACCCCTCCGACAATGACTCCGCAACCTGGAGTGCCTTATGCGGATTCTGACGAGGATGACGACAGTACTCCGGTGGTGACCGAGGTAGAATTGAGAGCAGCGGTGCGGCGATTGGACACCAAGAAAACCGCACCAGGACCTGACGGTCTGCCTGCTAAGGCATGGGTCTTGGCGTCGGAGCCTTAAAGCCTCGACTATTGGTCTCTTCAGTGCATGTTTGGAGAGGGGCCAGTTCCCGCTGTCTTGGAAGACAGGTAAACTGGTTCTCGTGAGGAAGCCGGACCGCCCTGCGGACTCTCCGTCCGCGTACCGGCCTATTATGCTGCTGGATGAGGTGGGAAAGCTCTTCGAAAGAATACTTTCGAACCGCCTCGTCGCGCACCTGACCGGCAGAGGGCCGGATCTAGCAGACAACCAGTTCGGTTTTTGCAAAGGGCGTTCCACGGTAGATGCAATCATGCGCGTGAGGGACCTCACGACGGGGTCTGCAGTGGCCAGAGGGAGGGTTGTCGTGGCGATGTCTCTGGATATCGCAAACGCCTTCAACTCGCTGCCCTGGAGCTGCATCCTAGAGGCACTCCGATATCACCGGGTGCCTGCCTACCTCCGCTGTGTAGTCGAGGCTTACCTGATGGAGAGGTCTGTCATCTACCCTAGTCAGCGAGGCGAGTGGAAGCGCAGAGATATGTCGCGCGGTGTTCCACAGGGCTCGGTTCTGGGCCCGCTCTTGTGGAATATCGGGTACGACTGGGTGCTGCGCACCGACCTTCCCGGAGGCGTCAGAGTGGTTTGTTATGCTGACGACACGCTGGTGCTAGCCAATGGGAGGTCGCACCAGGCGGCGGCCAACCTGATGACATGTGCAGTTGAAACACTCGTTTCTAAGATCCGGCAGTTAGGACTCGAGGTGGCGCTCCATAAGTCCGAGGCCATGAGCTTTTACAGCCAGCTGAATGCACCACCTGCAGGTGGGTCCCGAATAACGGCGGGAGGGGTTACCATCGGCGTCGAGTCGACGATGAAGTACCTAGGTCTTGTCCTCGATAGCCGGTGGAACTTCGCGGAACACTTCCGACGTTTGGCTCCTAAGCTGGAACGGACAGGGGCTGCGCTCAAGCGGCTCCTTCCTAACTTGGGGGGTCCGAATGCCTCCTGCCGGAGGTTATATTTGGGAATCATGCAGTCCATGGTCCTCTACGGAGCCCCTGTGTGGGCGCTAAATCTGAGCCGGCGTCCAGCTCGTACGCTGATCGCGTCCCAGAGGGTTATGGCCATTCGGATAATCCGTGGTTATCGCACTATTTCCGGAGAGGCTGCGAACCTCCTTGCCGGATCACCGCCCTGGGATCTAGAGGCGAAGGCGCTTGCGCAGGTCTTCAGTTTGCGCGCTGAAGCTTGTCGCCAGGGCCAAGCTCCGCTGCCGTGCCAGATCAGAGCGTGGCATGATGAACTCCAGCGTGATCTCATGACACAGTGGAAGGAACGATTGTCTCAGCCGAAGGCTGGGCTCGCTACTATCGCAGCGGTAAAACCAATCTTTGAGGAGTGGCTGGAGAGACGCTACGGGGTGCTCACCTTCCGCCTGACGCAGGTGCTTTCCGGGCACGGATGTTTTGGGAGGTACCTGTTTCGGATACGGAGGGAGGAGACGCCCGGGTGTCGACATTGCGACGACCAGCCAGAGGACACGGTGGAGCATACGGTGGCGGAGTGCCCAGCTTGGGCTGAGCACCGCCGTGTCCTCAGGGTAGCCATCGGCGGCGGTGACCTCTCGCGTGCGGCTTTAGTTCAGGCCATGGTGCGGAGCAAGAGGCACTGGGAAGCCGTCTCCTCCTTTTGCGAAGCAGTCATGATAGCTAAGGAGGACGCGGAGCGCATGAGGGAACGATCCTCTTCACGCGCCAGACGCTGCAGGGGACGCTCCAGGCGTTGGGGATCGCGAGATGACCTTCAGCCACCGTAAGCGCGGGTCTGCGGACGGCGAGCAAGGGTAGCTTGTCGCCCGATCAGAACCAGACCTAAGCGTACGGCGCGTAGCGTACCGCGCGCGCCTCAAAGAGACATCTGACCACCACAGATGGGGCCCGAGAGCCGTTGCCAAGCCGGGTTGCGGGTGCAAGCGAAATGATGTACCGCGGCCTGGCTCGGAGCAGGAGAAGGTACGGGGAGGTCTTTAGTCAGTAAGAGTCTGACACTCCCTCTTGCCCCACCCAGGACAAGAGGGGTCATATGATGATTTTCCCCTTTATAAAAAAAAAAAAAAAAAAGTTATGCGTGTTCATATTGTATCATATCTTATGTCTATCCAACGACGATCCCTATGTACACTACGGGGTTCTGTAACCTCTCGCACAAATCGGTAGATTTAAAATTCTCTCTTTAGATAAACGAAATGTATGTAATGAAACTAGTATTTTTCGGATAAACTACGCGTGATTTATTTTTGTAAAAAACTACATACTCCCGACGTTTCGGTTACTTTTCAGCAACCGTGATCACGGGCAGACGAGATGTCAGATGTGATCACGGTTGCTGATCATGGTTGCTGATCAGGAATTCGTCAAACAACAAAAGTATATAATGAAATGTTTGTCTGGTAAAATTACATACTATTATTATCCAATAGCCAGTTATAATTAATTATTATATGTCTTTATGGCAAGGAGTATTCTTAAATTTCACCATTATATTCAGGGATATATAACATGATATGCAAAATATAGCATAGTGGAGCCTCGTGATATCCCTTCCTTTAATACAAATTTTTTCCGTAAATCCTTCTCTGTCCAAGGTGCACAGCTTTGGAACTCACTCCCACCTTCTGTTTACAAAGAGAGTCCAAGTGCACCTGTATTTAAACATTAACTTAAGTGACATCTTCTGTCACTTTTACCTTCTGATATGTAATGTTTATTTTTTCATACTATTTGTATATATTTATGTGTATATTTATGTATATATCTACATATGTATGTATAATATCAAAATTTTCTATGATTATATATATTTTTTTTGTATGCTTATATATATATATATATATATCTCTATATTTTTTTTTCCTTCACTATTTTTATTGTACCTATGCACACCATGCTTTTTTATGTTGTTTCCTTTATGAAAAGGGTTTCTGGTAGAGGTCTCTTTTAAGAGATAAGTTATCATTTGTGCATCACATTTCTTTCATAATTAATTATGTAACTATTTCTTCTCTTGGTATATAAATATATAAATAAATGAATATTAAATGCTGTGAGTATAATAAATGGGGACACATGAGTGCATCATGCAGTAATAAACGGCCTAAACCTGACATTAATAAAACTAAGCCACGAAACTTGCCTCTGCCTCAATCCTCAAGGACTAATTCGTTTCAATTTAAATCCGTAGCTTGTAACTTCTGTAAGAAAGTCGGTCATAGTGAACCGAACTGTTTTGCTTAAGGACGATCGAACTCGGGTAACGTAAATTTTTGTCGAGAAGTCGTAACTGACATTAATAATCGTGACGTAATTACGGCGGTACTAGGTGGCATCCCGACAGATGTATTAATGGATACCGGTTCATACATCTCGTAATAAGCTCTGATTTAGCTAAGCATTTTTCATGCAAACTACATGCGTGCATTCCACTGTTGCGTGGTTTTTGTGGCACGGAAATACCAAATAATATAAGTACCGAGTACGTTTTTGAATACTCCGGTAGTTATAGGCACCGATGTATTAAGCAGAGACGGAGTGTCTTACATTCGCATTGCAAATTCACAATTAATCATTCGGTCCATTAAATTACCGAATAATATCATATCCGATTGCACTGGAGATTTGGATCTTCATTCTATTAACACGTCACCGTCATAAAATTAGGTTTTATGTCGGTTGTCATAGTAACCATATTAAATCCACTTATGTTTTATTAAAATAACAACAGATATCACCGATGCGTAAGAGTCTGTCAACGACCAAGACTTTATGATTTTCTAATGTCATGGTTATGGAAAATGTATCTGTGTGCTTCATTAATAATACTATCCGACTATGTGGCTGTGTCAATGACTAAAAACTGTGTGATCATGTGGGTATGTATGTGGGTATGTATAATTAGTCATACATTACATACATAATGAGATCTAAGATTTTCGCGAGTTTAATTCATTTAAATGAAACTAGTATTTTTCGGATAAACTTTGATGATTTATTTTTGTAAAAAACTACATACTCCCGACGTTTCGGTTACTTTTCACCAACCGTGATCACGGGCAGACGAGATGTCAGATGTGATCACGGTTGCTGAAAAGTAACCGAAACGTCGGGAGTATGTAATTTTTTACAAAAATAAATCACGCGTAGTTTATCCGAAAAATACTAGTTTCATTACATACATTTCGTTTATCTAAAGAGAGAATTTTAAATCTACCAATTTGTGCGGGAGGTTACAGAACCCCGTAGTGTACATAGGGATCGTCGTTGGATAGACCTAAGATATGATACAATATGAACATGCATACCTAGCCGACATTAATTAAATAGAAATTTTGTACAAATTGTTAGAAATAAATAAGGCAGTACTTCCAATTAGATGTCTATTGCTCCACAACTCGTACCAGAAATCCCCCAGTCCAGCACTTACATCCTATTTATAATATTCAAAGGTAACATTTTTAGGTGAGGGTAAGTTACAATATCATACAGAGGGCGTTAGTTTCCCTCATAAGTGTTTCCATAAAATTATAAAACACTGAACATTACGTAAAACATGCAGAAGCTCTCATTATAAATTATAAAACCAATTGTCAAGTATTTGGACATTTAAATTACTGTACAGAAACATTATTAACATTAATTTACACTATTATAACAAATATACAGATGGCGCTAGTTTAACCATCATAAGAGTTTCCAATAAATATTAGCATATAAATATCGTTAAGCTTAGAATCATCAAGAATATCACAATTTAAATTATTTTAAATAATTATAACTAAAAATATATATTGACTTATTGAAGTGGTGATTGGATTTAAAACTATTTTGTTACTATAGATAAAATTCGATATTGTCTGAAAAATGAATTGTAAAATTTACCTGTTTGTACGATAGTGAACCGCCAAGTCGAGCAAAAATAAAAAAGCGGCATGGCCGTATTACACTTTTCTCAAATTATTTCGGGACATTTTCGACCTATAAGTACATTTCGCATTTAACTTGACGCCTATATTTCTGGTAAGCAAGAAAAAAGTAGCTCAAGCATTACAACTAGACAAAGTTCTTAGTTTTGTTAAATTTTTTCATTCACTGACTGACCCATCATCCAAACTGTAAGGCGCTTCTAGTTTATATAGAAGCTTCAAAATTTTGAATACAAGTTGTGTTTAGTGAATAACTCAGGGAAAAACTAAAATATTTGAATTTTCTGTCCACTTTGCCCTCGTTATGAATTTAACTTTGAAGTAAGAATAAATAATAGTGCGATGTCAATATTCGTAATTATCAAAGAGCCAGCTAGCAAGCCAGTCATACCAAACTTACACATACATAAAAGACAACCATCACACAAACAAGTAGACTATATTAAATATAGATAGATAGTTTCACTTCCACCCCCTTGTGAAACATCACCTACGCGGTTGTATGTTCTCCTAGTAGGATGTTATGAGTTGGTGTTATGCAACCAATACAGCTTAGCTAGAGGAATTTTTCCCACATTTCTTCTCATACGTTAAACTGAGTTTATTAAAGTTATCATCATACAGTTAATTACAGTTATAATTAAGTTACACGCAAATTGAAAGCATTGAATAAAATTATTAATAAATCTAGCATTTATTAATAATTTTAATAAAAAAATATATGGAACTTAAAATTATACAAACCAACTAGAGCTTGAGATTAATGGGGAGAAAGATCACCTTAGTGATAATAAAAAATAATAGTTAATAGTTTTATAATAATAATTAAAATTTTTATATACCCTGACTTTATAACCTTGTATTACAGATGAACATTAATTGAGGAATCATGTTTTGTATGCAATACTGAACGATGATCGTCCACTGCTCTACGAACTTGAAAATAATGCAAATTATTTTATGAATTCAATTCACTTCCATAAAACGAGATTTCAGGAACACGCAAAAGAAACTTATATATGATAGGAACAAAAATATATTCATAAGAATAACAGGAAAAAATTAATAAATAAATAAGCTCTAATAAATGTAAATTGGGTTATGACACACGAACATAGACAAACAAATAAATATCAATAAATATCAATATATATTCAATATATGAAATATTTAAAACACAGCTCTGTCCCAATATGTTCATATAGCATAAATTTCACTCTCAATTCATAGTGATACATCACCTTCATAGATTTATGTTTCCCTGGTAGGATGTTATGAGTTCCGTTGGAGCTACGAGACCAGTACAAAAAATTTAACTTTCGAAGCTGGCATTTCTTTTTCTATAAATGATAATGGCACTTAGTTTCGTCCCTCCACTTCGAATCAATTTTGACTAAAATTAACTGAAAAAAAACACATGTCGGTGTAATTCTTATTATTTGAAAAACTAATAATTGAGGGTAGTTGAAATTATCAGGTGTCAGCCGCATAACCACCTGCGTAGCCACTTGTGTAAGTGTAGTCACAACAATGTTGGTCTACAATCAAGAATAAAGTCATTGATGACGTCAGTTATGCTGGCGTCACACTTTTTAAAAACCACGGCCTGGACCCTACTCCGACATACGTGTATTTGAAAAACATTGATTAATTATAATCTAAATCAATTTATATTATATTAATTAATTAAATATTTTATTATTTATTTTCTGATTAGAAAACATGTATATGAATGATTTCATTTTCATCTCGTCTATCAATTGATCATGGTTGCAAAGGAACCAACCAGAACTTCGAAGATTGGTCACGTTTGTTTCATAGTACGGGAACCATGACTTCATAAGTCTGAAGGAGTAGTACAATATTTTTCAAGATTGCTGTGAAAATTAAAACTTTATTGACCTTACTACAGTTACGTATAAATACATAGTAGGGGCTCACGTTTTTGATAGCGTTGCATACTAGGAGAACAAACTTAAGTATTCTGATTTGTATACAATACTGATACGACTACCCACTTCTCTTAGTTTTCAAGATATGTATGTAAGGCAGACTTTTAAGATTGACAAAATACATTGTTACAAAATGTATGTCTAAGAAAATCTCAGAAGAAAAAAAACTGTTTTTTACATTAGTTTTCAGTAAGCCTGATACAATTGCCCTTTATGCTGTCTGATTTTAGATATCTTAGTTTGATTTAATTTTAAAAACGGGAATTCCTTTCTTCATGATAGCCGACACTAAAATATAGTTTCGCCTTAGTTCGTGCATGCATGTTTGTCACAACGTCTGCACTATTAACCCTTTGAAATGCATATTTGTATGTTTATCGTAGAACCAATTCTCTGGGTTTTCGTAGCATCCCCGTAGCAAATTGTGTAATAGTATTCTGTAGCTTTATGAACATCTGGTACTTCATAATACGCAATAAACGTGACTTGAAACTACGGTTCACAATTTGTTTTTAAATTTTAACTTGTTTTAAAAGGAACGTGCATCATCCAGCAAAAAGTAAATATGGATAAAGAAAGACAGGTGGTTTTATAAACATAAAAAACCGAATCTTATTTAGGTGTTAAATATTTTCATACTTTATGTATGATTAAAAAAATTACAAATTAACAAATTTATCAACGTCGGACAAGTTTTGAGTTATATTTGGAAAGAGTAGTTTTTAAGCCGTGAATATTAATTGAGTGAAAGAATTTGGATTGAAGACTCGAAATACAATGCAAAATATAAATGATTAAATAGTTGATTTTATTTTGAAATTATTTTATTACAAATTTTCTGCTACTGACATCATTAACTTGTTTGAAATGACTTTCAGAAACCAAAAACCAAAAACGCTTTCAAAACCATATCAAAATTTTACTAGATTAAATTATTTGAATTTATTTTTTTTTCTTTACAACATGGGGCCAATTACTCAATAAAGTAACTATAGAGTCTATACTAGGAAAAGCATTAAGTCGCTCTCGTGGCGTCACGACGCTGTCATGGCAATCTCGAAGCCAATATTCAAGTTTAGTTCATAATAAGACGTGTTTATCAGATCCATTTCGGAGATCTACAAAAATTTGCGAATACAACCTATAGCTAGTATTTTGAGACTGTTTAATATTTAGGAATTTAGTACAATATTTAGTATTACAATATATTATAATATTTATATTTAGTATTATAATATTATTATTATTTATTTATTACATTTATGTGCAATATGAACTAAAACACCTCCAGACATTCTGTGTTAACTGATATCGCGATGTAGAAACGTGACGTGTTTTACGATTACTTTAACAGACTACCTTTAGTAAGGAGCACCATGTAGTTTTATAAAGGTAAAGTATTATGGTATCAATTGATACGAGGACGCTTCGAAATCTAAGAATTCATAAGAATATGTACTCGTACAACTTCAATGTACACTTCATATCATTAAAATTTACGCATTGTCAAACTCCTTAAACCGAAAGAAAAGAAATAATAGAATATCCTTGTTCTGTTTATGTTCCGATAGTAAATTCAGTGGGAACTCAGAGTCACCAGACAGAATAACTATTGAAACAAGCTTCTTTCTGCTTTAGTTGAAAGTAATCTGTGTATGTATATTTCAAACAATTCACTTTTTCTACGTATAACCCTTTTGATTTATTTTTATTATTTATCATTCATATACATGTTTTGTTATATATAAAAGTATATTTATAGTTTTTAAAATTTTAAAAATATATATTTTTTCTTTGTTTTATTCGTTTCATAAGAAAAAAAACTACGAAGAAACAAACTTTATTTCATAAAATGAAGTTCTAGGTATTCATAATCTTAAGGCACAATGCTACGAGAGTGGTACGAGAATACTACGAAAACAAAGAGAACATATATATAAGTATATTCACATATGTATTTTTCCAGTTGTGAAGAAATATAAAATTATGACCACACTGAAACCACCACGCTTGGTACAATTGCCCTTTATGCCATGTGATATCGCTTTTAAGAAGCTTTTCATGCGATTGCTTCAACGTATAAATGAATATAATTTTGTTGAAATAAAACAACCCCTATTCCCGCCACCGATTTCTAATACCACAAGTAATTCGAAACTTATAATAGCTGCAAATTGACAAGACTGCACATCCTTTTAGTTGTCATTTGTTGGATTAAGATCTACTTAGAAAACTTTGTTAAACAATATTATAGTGAAAATATCCTTAAAATTTTTAAAGAATTATTTAGTAAGTCTTTAAAGATTTAAAACGATCATTTTATTTATAGAAAGGAGCCAATGTGAAGTCTCGTGGTAAACAGAATTTTGGAGTTTGTCATTCGGTCTTATTCACCCTTTTTTTGAGTTAATTATACGGGAATACGGGAATTCCTTTTCTTCATGATACTTGAGACAATTTTTTTTTCGCAATCCCTCATTTAAATGCAATGTCTGTGAGCAGATGATTTTCAATGAGATAATATTTTCTCATTAATTTATTATTTATTTAATATGGAAGTTGAGACGAAATTTGCCTTCTATTATGAAATAATCAAATATTCCACAGTATTATTTTTAAAAAAGTAAGTAGTTTAAATTTATAAAATAAAGTTACTGACAAAATTTCAAAACGGTTTTTTTAACGTTTTAAACCAACTCCCCAGTCACCAAATAAAGAAGTAACTAATTATATAAGGTGGCAACCGGAGGTTCCAGGAAAACTACGAAACTTACTTATATGTATATTATAATAAAAATTACATATTAAAACTTATAACCTATACCTAAGACTACATGATTGCCCCGAAGTTAGGATAGCAATCCCATTCCATAGCTTGTTTGGTATCAGGAATCTTCTGGTTCACACGGCTTGGTGTTCGTTCCGCGGAGTCAGCGGCGTTACTTGTTATATGATATCTTATCCATACAACGATGTTGCCCCGGCGATGTTCATTTATTTTATAATATGTAGCGCGTACGTAACAAACTTCACGTAGTTTGTTGTGCAAACGAAACAAGCAAGCAAACAAACAAACAAACAAACAAACAAGCCACAGTCAGTCACGTTTATCTCAGCGGATGGGAAACCAGGAAATCATAAGACACGAGTATTTCGTAGCAAAAGCACACTATAGAACTAACTACACAGTTTTATGTTCTCCTGGTAAGATGTTTCGAGTTAGGTAACAGAACGTAACAGTCACGTTGTTCATAACACTGTCAACCAGGAGAACATAAATTGAGAGGCAATGGTTCAGAAAACTTTCTTTAAATTTTTTGTTTCTTTTTCTCGAAAATTTGAATTTTCTTGTTTGAATTTATTTTTTTATGAAATTACTATGCAATGCAGTATTTATTAAGTTTTATGACAAATACGATGTTAGACTGATACATAGTACAAGTAGAGATAATTGTAAATATTTGTTTTTTTTTTCTTTTAATTATGACCTCAATCTTCTAGGGGCAGATGGAGGCAGACATTCGATAGCAGTGAGAGTCAGCTGATTGTGACTAGCGTATCGCTGTGAATCACTACATTTTAAAAGCAATAGGATGAAAAATCGATAATGCCAGTCAGCACAAGCTCACAGAAACATAATAATGACCGACCCACAAACATAAGTTTAATGTGTAATAAATACATATGAATGAAAAGTTTCACTTTTATCATCCCGTGAAACATCATCGGCTTGGTTTTATGTTCTCCTGGTAAGATGTTAGTGAGTTAGTTAGTGAGTTGTGGCGGTGTTATGAAATCAATCAATAAATCAAAATCAGCTTTGTGAAGGAGATCCATCGACTTTTCTTTTCTAGATTGATTAATTATTTTTATTGAGAATCATCTCTGCATTAAACAGACAGTTTGAAAATTACATTGAAATTTTTCTGGATTAATTCTTTTTGTAGAAAGTATGGTCCGATTGGTTATTTTTGTATAAAATTCCTTTCTGATTAAGGTTTACAAAATAAAAAAAAATACCTTGAGAATATAAAAAAAATGCTCGTCGTGAATCGTCTATGAATGTGAATGCAAGATATTATTAGGTACTCACGTTTATTTTAGTAATAAGGGCACTAGTAAAGTCACTAAAGGAAAAGAGTACTACTACGCTTCAAATATTTTGTAGAGATATTATGTATAATATTAATATATAAGTATATATGTATGTAAATGTGTACGTATTCATAATTTATATTTATAATCAGGCTTTTTTAGACAAAGCTGAAAAAATTCTCTCGGTGCTTTGGAATTCTGAGACTCTGAGATGACTCTAAATTAATTTTAAGAATTTATGATCTCTTATCCTTTTTTTCTACAAAACTTGAAATCTTTCAAGGTATAAGATAAAGGAGTGCCTCTGTGAGGTCGATCGTCTAAATAACCTACCCTAATCTACAATCATGTAATAAAGTTATGAAATACATATTATATATATGCTTCTTATGTTAGCTTATTAAAAGTTTCTTTTGTTTTTTATGTTTTTAAAGAAAAATCATTTTGCTAAAAAAAAAATGCAACACTTAAAATTACCCAAAAAAATTAAACAACGGGCAAACATAAGCATGAGATTAAAGCGGAGAAAGGTCACCTTGATAGTTTTATATACCCTGACCTTATAACCTTGTATTACAGATGAACATTAATTCAGGAATCATGTTTTGTATGCAATACTGAACGACGATCGTCCACTGCTCTACGAACTTTAAAATAATGCAAATTATTTTATGAAAGCAAAATTCACTTCCATAATGCAAGATTTCAGGAACACGCAAAAGAAACATATATCACAAGAACAAAATTATATTCATAAGAATAACGGGAAAAAAATAATAAATAAATAAGCTCTTATTAATGTAAATTAGGCCATGACACACGAACACCCACAAACAAATAAATATCAATATATATTGATATGAAATATTTAAAACACACGTCCGTCCCAATATGTTCATATAGCACAAATTTCACTCTCAATTCATAGTGAAACATCACCTTCATAGATTTATGTTTCCCTGGTACGATGTTATGAGTTGCGGTACGAGACCAATAAAAAAAAAATTACTTTCGAAGCGGGCATTTCTTTTTCTATAAATGATAAGGCACTAAGTTCGTACAGCCACTTTCGTCTCTCTACTTCGAAATATACACTTAATCAATTTTGACTAAAATTTACTGAAAAAAAACATATATAACGGCGTAGTTCTTATTATTCAAAAAACTAATAATTGTGGGTAGTTGAAATAATCAGGTGTTAGCCGCATAACCACCTGCGTAGCCACCTGTGTAAGTGTAGTCACAACAATGTTGGTCTACAATTAAGAATAAAGTCATTGATGACGTCAGTTATGCTGGCGTCACTCTTTTTAAAAACCACGGCCTGGACCGTACTTCGACATATACTCGTATGTATTTTCTGATTAGAAAATATGTATATGATTTCATTTTCATCTCGTCTGTCAATTGATCATGGTTGCTTGCTACAAAGGAATCACCAGAACTTCGAAAATTGGTCACGTTTGTTTCATAGTGCGGGAACCAGGACTTCATAAGTCTGAAGGAGTTGTACAATATGTTTCATGATTGCTGTGAAAAGTAAAACTTTATTGACCTGACTACAGTTACGTATAAATACATAATATGGGACTCACGTTTTTGATAACGTTGCATACTAGGAGAACAGACTTAAGTATTCTGATTTGTATACAATACTGATACGACTACCCACTGCTCTTAGTTTTCAAGATATGTATGTAAGGCAGACTTTTAAGATTGACAAAATACATTGTTACAAAATGTATGTCTAAGAAAATCTCAGAAGAAAAAAAACTGTTTTTTACATTAGTTTTCAGTAAGCCTGATACAATTGCCCTTTATGCTTTCTGATTTTAGATATCTTAGTTTGATTTAATTTTGAAAACGGGAATTCCTTTCTTCATGATAGCCGACACTAAAATATAGTTTCGCCTTAGTTCGTGCATGCATGTTTGTCACAACGTCTGCACTATTAACCCTTTGAAATGCATATTTGTCTGTTTATCGTAGAACCAATTCTCTGGGTTTTCGAAGCATCCCCGTAGCAAATTGTGTAATAGTATTCTGTAGCTTTATGAACACCTGGTACTTCATAATCCTACTACTATTATAAAGGCGAAAGTTTGTAAGTATGGATGTATGGATGTTTGTTACTCTTTCACGTAAAAACTACTGAATGGATTTGAATGAAACTTTACCACAATATAGCTTATACATCAGAATAACACATAGGCTACAATTTTTGAGGTTTTTAATGTGAGGTCGTAAAAAAAAACACATTTTTTGCGCTTACATTGCAAACGCTGACTAAATCCTACAAGATAGATCAAAACAATTTACTACAGTATTGTACAATTTAAAAAGGTCTATGTATTGTATATGTTTATCTCTTAGGAATAACACACAATAACCATTTTTTATCCTTTACTTTGTACGAGAAATAATGGCTTATTTACGAAGCGATTTTAAGCAATACAGTATTAATCCTTATCCAATTAAGTATCTTAAATACATTGTGCATTTAATAAAGATCAATATGGCTTTTTACAGCATGTAAATTAAATAAATATTTTCGAAGATATCACAGATTTAAAATGCAGAGTCATAGCAATTTCGGCGATAAATACCGTTTCGGTGATAAATACCGGCAGCGGCGCCAGGCGAACGGGGCGTGGGGGGAGCGGGGTAGGTGCGGTGGGGAAGAAGTGGCTCATCGCTGAGTGCGCGACCCGAACGCGGGCAGACGCGTGAGGGCAGACGTCGTTGACGGTTGTGTCCGTTTTGCGAATTTTCAAGGCACTAGCGATTTGATAAAAACGTATGGTCGCCTACTTTAAGTAATATAGGCCTAAGGTTAGTTATTGCCAGCTTTCTTTTTGGTTAGGAGTTACACGTACAAAAAGATACTTCATTTTTACGAATTACTTCATTGATGATTCAATTACTATATAGATAGGTTACTTACAGTTAATTATAACAAATTATATAAATATGTTAATTATATAACGAATTACTTCATTGATAATTCAATTACTATATAGATAGGTTACTTACAGTTAATTATAACAAATTATATAAATATGTTAATTATATGACGAATTACTTCATTGATAATTCAATTACTATATAGATAGGTTACTTACAGTTAATTATAACAAATTATATAAATAGGTTAATTATATAACGAATTACTTCATTGATAATTCAATTACTATATAGATAGGTTACTTACAGTTAATTATAACAAATTATATAAATAGGTTAATTATATAACGAATTACTTCATTGATAATTCAATTACTATATAGATAGGTTACTTACAGTTAATTATAACAAATTATATAAATAGGTTAATTATATAACGAATTTCTTCATTGATAATTCAATTACTATATAGATAGGTTACTTACAGTTAATTATAACAAATTATATAAATAGGTTAATTATAACGAATTACTTCATTGATAATTGAATTACTATATAGATAGAGAGAGAGACGAAACCTCTTAGCATTCAATGGATTCACCGTGCGGGTGCCGGGTCCATTGCGTTGCAGGGAGTGGAGCTTCAACAGTGCCTGGGACTTGCGACCCAGGTGTAGGTTTAAGGGGCCCCTAACTAACGCTCGTTAAACGCTCACCTCCACTGTCCAAGCTCCTCTCCCTACCTAACCATATTTGAAAAGAACCTACTAGGGCTGCCTTCGAAGTACGTTCCAAGAACGAATTGATGTGAGTTCTGGACAGGCCCAAGTCTTTTAGCAGGTTGTAGAGAGATTTAGCCGTTATACCTCTCGCTCCCACTTCTACCGCGTACAAATCCACGACGAACCTATTTCGAGTGAGTTCGTTTGTGAGCTCGTAATATTTATTGACCTTGATGGTATGGTCTTTGGGGATGTTGGTTTCCCAAGGAACCGTAAGCTCTATCATCACAACGCGCTTTAAGATTCGCGAATACATAAATATGTCTGGTCTGGAGGCCGACGCACAAATATCCTCGGGGATTTTGTATTGTTTTTCATACGTATCCATCATTATAGTCCAATCCGTAGCCGCTTTAAGGATGGAGTAAGGCTTAACATTTGTTTTTATAGCCCTAGTGCCCTCTCTCACAAAACCTACTGATCGCTCGTTTGTGGTTATTTCCTTTTGCGCTCTGGCTACCGAAAGACTAACCGCTTCACGTATGATTTCTAGAACCCTATCGTGACGACGCGAGTATTGACCGCTATCGAGGAGTACCTTACATCCCACTAACAAGTGCCTAGCAGTTCCAACTGCCTTCCCACAGATATAGCAAGTCTTTTCGGTACCTTTACCCCATCTCACTAAATTACTTTGATCTGGGAGAGTCATCTGGAACGCATTGAGATAGAATTTTAGCAATGCTGGCGACCAATCATGGATTAAGGTGCGCCATTTTAGTGCTAATGGGATGCAAAAATCTCCTATGTCTAACCACTCGTTCTGCATTTCTAAACTTATTGCATGGATCTTATATTTATCATTCTCGTCTTGCCGAATAAAAGACTTCAATATATCCGTATCTTGGACCTTCCTACTTGACCCTAACCCTACTCTGTTACTTTGCGATCCTATCATAAACTGCTTGTGGAATTGAAGCCTTGACTCTAGCTCTGGGGCATCTTTGTCTTTTGGGAGCGATGTAACGACGTCATCCTGGGATTTCCCCAGGATGTATCTCTTGGAAACTCTCAGGTGTTTGTAGAGCTCCGATGGCCTTTTTAGACTCATCCCAAAACTATTGCGATCCCTAAATAAAGCCGATGAATCAGCCGTTAGCGCGAGCCCGAGCCACAACTTCAACATCTTTATGACGCCTGCATCTAACTTTGACAGAAGGGTTTTATTGAAATCATAAACGAGGAAAGGCCAATTTAAACGTGAAGTTAGGTAATTATCGTAGATCCAAGCTTTTTTAACGTTACTGATCTGTTGGCTATCTACCTTGTTGAGATCGTTTAAAAAGCTATCTACTATACCTTCTAAAGATGGAGTACGACCTATATTATCAATCTTCCGACCGAGAAATTTAAATGGTGCATTTTCTGTAACCGTAGAAATGCATTGACCGCCTAACGATAATCCCGGATCGTATGAGGTGTATCTTGTACTCCGCCTACCGAGACACAGACAGTGACATTTACATGGTTTTGTCCTCAATCCATCGGTCCACTCACAGAATCTATCCACTTCATCTAATAGTACTTGACAGTGTTTGGGGTTACGTGTCAGTATTGCGAGATCGTCAGCGAAGGCTAAAATGGATTCCGTGTATTTATTATTAAACTTGAACCGATACCCCCATTTTTTCTCGTTGCTGGTTAATTTATCTACTAAGATGTTAATTACAATATTAAATACAATTGGAGACAAACAGCAACCTTGAAATAGTCCTACATTGTAACTAAACGTTTTTGAATGGCCTTCTTTAGTTGTTATAGAAAACTTTAATTTTGAGTAGTACGACGCGATCATATCGGTAACTAGGGGCGGAAAGTTGTACCATCTCAGCGCGAATAGCATCAATTCGTGTTGTATCGACCCGAACGCGTTCTCTAAGTCTATCCAACAAACTGTAATTTGCCTCTCGCTTTTCCTAGCATCTTTTAAACTCTCCGACAGCAAAGTGTTGTGTTCTAGGCATCCAGAAATTCCGGGTAAAAACCCTTTCTGGTGATTTGGCCTAAAATACCTGTTGCTGAGCATGAATCGCGTCATTCTCGTTTGTAGAACTGAGAAAAAGATTTTGGATATAGTATTTGTTAAGGCTATCGGTCTAGTATCTTTCGGATCTGTGACTCGATCTTTTTTGGGAATGAGGACAAAAATTGCTTTCCCGAAGCACTCCGGGATTTGCTTCCTTGACCAGATTTTATCGTATATATATGTGAGATGTTTACGAACCGATGGACATTTTTTAAAGACTATATATGGGATACCATCGGGTCCCGGCGCAGATTTAGACGATTTTTTCTTTATCTGAATACTTATCTCATCTAGCGTTGGAGGGATGCCGTGGAAATCGAAACGAGGAATTCCAGGTTTTTGATCGTTGGGATCCGCATAGAGTCTTACACTTTTAGGCACTTCGTATGTGCTCTTAAAATGATCGTAAATTTGTTCATTGGTCAAGAGAAGCTGTCCGCGTTCTTTCTTAAAAATGGTTTTCGAATACTCAAAAGGGTTTTTATCAAAATCTACTTCCTGTTTTGCCCGGTCAAAATTATCGCGATTTTTTGCGGTTTGCGCCGATATTCCTTGAATTAATTTTAGAATTGATCTTAACGCCCTAGCTAGTTGATGACTAAGGTGATTGTCGCCTAGGGCTTTGGCTATACGTAGATTTTTTATTAATTCCCGTTTTTTCCTCCTCATTTTTATCTTGAAAGAATTGTCTTTATTTTTGCGAGCGTAATGATTTCGAGGTGGATATTGCTCGTTAAAGTAGTCGTAAATAGTATTTTGGAAAGTTTCTACTCGCGAGTTCAAATCCTGCTTCGAGCCCGGATGCTCTAACAGGTCCGCTAAATTGTCGTCGTGAACTTTCCAAGTCGATTGTTTCATGTTTGGAATGCTAAGACGTGTCCGGATGTCAATGGACTCCTGGTAGTTTCCAGTTAATGGTTCACCATGGGATACATGAGGGTCAACTCTATCCGCAGTGAAAGTTGAAGAACTTACCGACGATTGTCGTGCTTCAACACCATTATGTGTTTTTAGATGTTTAATGTACCAGGCTCGTCTCTTGTAATTTTTCCCGCACGTAGGGCATTTCAAATCCGTATTCGTTCCGTTTTCGCCGTTTACATCGACCGGTGGACAGATCTTTCGCCCCCCCTCTCGGACTGTCCTAGGGGTATTTTTCTTAATAGGACTTTTAGCTTCGTAAATCCCGGGCTGGGCTTGCTAGGCCGTTACCCTCGGCTGTCTTTCCAGCAGTCATCTGTCTTTCCAGCGCCATCTGTCTTTCCAGCGTTAACTGTCTTTCCAGCGTCAGCCCGACTCTCCGGGCAGTCGTTTTAAATGAGACGAAACCTCTTAGCATTCAATGGATTCACCGTGCGGGTGCCGGGTCCATTGCGTTGCAGGGAGTGGAGCTTCAACAGTGCCTGGGACTTGCGACCCAGGTGTAGGTTTAAGGGGCCCCTAACTAACGCTCGTTAAACGCTCACCTCCACTGTCCAAGCTCCTCTCCCTACCTAACCATATTTGAAAAGAACCTACTAGGGCTGCCTTCGAAGTACGTTCCAAGAACGAATTGATGTGAGTTCTGGACAGGCCCAAGTCTTTTAGCAGGTTGTAGAGAGATTTAGCCGTTATACCTCTCGCTCCCACTTCTACCGCGTACAAATCCACGACGAACCTATTTCGAGTGAGTTCGTTTGTGAGCTCGTAATATTTATTGACCTTGATGGTATGGTCTTTGGGGATGTTGGTTTCCCAAGGAACCGTAAGCTCTATCATCACAACGCGCTTTAAGATTCGCGAATACATAAATATGTCTGGTCTGGAGGCCGACGCACAAATATCCTCGGGGATTTTGTATTGTTTTTCATACGTATCCATCATTATAGTCCAATCCGTAGCCGCTTTAAGGATGGAGTAAGGCTTAACATTTGTTTTTATAGCCCTAGTGCCCTCTCTCACAAAACCTACTGATCGCTCGTTTGTGGTTATTTCCTTTTGCGCTCTGGCTACCGAAAGACTAACCGCTTCACGTATGATTTCTAGAACCCTATCGTGACGACGCGAGTATTGACCGCTATCGAGGAGTACCTTACATCCCACTAACAAGTGCCTAGCAGTTCCAACTGCCTTCCCACAGATATAGCAAGTCTTTTCGGTACCTTTACCCCATCTCACTAAATTACTTTGATCTGGGAGAGTCATCTGGAACGCATTGAGATAGAATTTTAGCAATGCTGGCGACCAATCATGGATTAAGGTGCGCCATTTTAGTGCTAATGGGATGCAAAAATCTCCTATGTCTAACCACTCGTTCTGCATTTCTAAACTTATTGCATGGATCTTATATTTATCATTCTCGTCTTGCCGAATAAAAGACTTCAATATATCCGTATCTTGGACCTTCCTACTTGACCCTAACCCTACTCTGTTACTTTGCGATCCTATCATAAACTGCTTGTGGAATTGAAGCCTTGACTCTAGCTCTGGGGCATCTTTGTCTTTTGGGAGCGATGTAACGACGTCATCCTGGGATTTCCCCAGGATGTATCTCTTGGAAACTCTCAGGTGTTTGTAGAGCTCCGATGGCCTTTTTAGACTCATCCCAAAACTATTGCGATCCCTAAATAAAGCCGATGAATCAGCCGTTAGCGCGAGCCCGAGCCACAACTTCAACATCTTTATGACGCCTGCATCTAACTTTGACAGAAGGGTTAATTAAATAGGCAAGGATTGCATTAAAGTACAATCATAACAATAACTACCGTACTGTATTTTTTGGAAGTATAGAAACAACACGTACTTAAGAATTATGCCGCGAAAGCGTAAGTCTAATCTTTCCCAAAGCTCTAATAAAGCTCGAACTATGAAAGTAGCTAGACTTAACGAGACGTTTCCACAAGCCGAACTGCGAAGGCTTAAACAAGCAGAGCGTGAGGCAGCTCAAAGAGCTGCTGAGACACCAGAGCAGTCCCAAGATAGACGTCGACAGCATGCTGAGTATCTAGCATCTCAACGGGCTGCAGAGACACCCGAACAGTCTCAAGCTCGGCGTCTTCAGCAAGCGACTTACATAGGGTCCCAAAGAGCTACTGAAACTGTTGAAGCTGCTGAAGCTCGCAGATGCGCTGTTGCTGAAAGGGCACAACAGCGACGATTAATATTTACAAGAAACGCGTGGGGAGTATTTGATAAAGCTGCATTTGAGTACGATGAAACTCTTGATTACGAAAGCCACAAGCTTATAAAAATAGAAGCGATGAATAAAGAATGCAGATTTTGCTGAGATGCGGTGCTCTTAAATGGAAAGAGGAAGCTGCAGGCATGTGTTGTTCGGGAGGAAAAGTAGTTCTTCCTTCAATAGACGAGCGTGTTGAACCTCTTAAAGAACTTTTTTCAAATGAAACAGATGAGTCTCGCCGTTTTTTAAAAAACATAAGAAAATACAATACATGCTTCCATATGACATCTTTTGGAGCTGATAACATTGTGTCGATGCCAGGATTTTGCCCGACTTTTACAATCCAAGGGCAAATATACCACACAATTGGCTCTTTGCTTCCTGCTGCTAATACGCAACCAAAATTTTTGCAAGTTTATTTCATGGGTGATGAGGAAGCACAAGTTGATAGGCGTTCTGAGTACGTACCAGGTGTGGAAAGAAACACAGTTCAAAAAATACAAAAAGTTCTACATGATCACAACGTTTTAGTGCATGAATTTAAAATGGCTAAAGATAGAGTGACTAGCGATAATAACAAGGTCGTGATACACCCAGATCGTGTACCACGTGGTGAACACGAAAGACGATTCAATGCCCCGACCACAAACGAAATAGCTGCCGTAGTAGTTAGTACTGAACAAACTGCGTCTCGGGACATTGTTATTCAGGCGCACGATGGCCGGCTTACTAGAGTTCCGGACACTCATAAATTGTATGATGCTCTCGAGTACCCGATAATTTTTTGGAAAGGACAAGAGGGGTACAGTTTTGATATTCCTCAGACAAACCCAGTTACAAAACAGCCTATACCGAACAAAAAAGTGTCGTGCAAAGACTTTTATGCATATCATATGATGGTACGTCGCAACAATTTTAATTTATTGCTTCGATGTAGGCTTCTCTTGCTTCAGTTTTTGGTGGACATGTATGTCAAAGTGGAGAGTGAGCGCTTAAGGTTTATTGCTTTAAACCAAACAAAACTGCGAGCAGAAAACTATATACATTTACAAGACGCGGTCAGGAATGATGCGAATTTAGATCCAAACAATTTGGGTCAATTGGTAATACTCCCATCGTCATTTGTAAATAGCCCGAGATATCTTCATGAGTACACGCAGGATGCGTTCACATACGTGCGTAACTACGGGAGGCCTGATCTGTTTATTACAATGACATGTAATCCCGCTTGGCCAGAAATTACTAAAGAGCTCATTCCAGGTCAAAATGCAACAGACAGACATGACTTAACAGCCAGGTTATTTAAAATAAAAGTACAAAAATTGGTTGCTCTACTTACAAAAGGTAAAATATTTGGAGATATGAAGTGTTTCATGTACTCGATCGAGTGTCAAAAAAGAGGTCTGCCTCACGTGCACTTACTGCTGTGGTTGACGGAAAAATTACGCCCCAACCAAATTGATGAAGTCATAAGTGCGGAGATACCAAATCCAGAAAGTGTTCGAAAACTCTACGATACTGTAACCAAAAATATGATTCACGGTCCCTGTGGTGCACTAAATCCGTCATCACCATGCATGAAAGAAGGAAAATGCACCAAAAAGTATCCAAGGGCGCTTTTGAAAGATACTCAAACTAACGACAAAGGCTATCCTTTGTACAGGCGTAGAACACCAGGAGATGGCGGCCGTACGATAACTCTAAAAACCCGAGGTGGAACACAGGAAGTATTGGTTGACAATAGCTGGATTGTCCCATATTCTCCTCTTCTGTCTAAAATTTATAACTGTCACATAAATGTAGAGTTCTGCAATACGGTACAGGCGATAAAATATATTTGTAAATATATAAACAAAGGCAGCGACCAGGCTATTTTTAACATTCGACAGCAAGGGAATGTTAATATTAACCCGAGAGATGAGGTGCAAACGTATCGAGCCGGTAGATATGTTAGTAGTAACGAAGCAGCGTGGCGGATCTTGGGTCTGCCTCTGCATGAAAGACACCCAACAGTCACTCACCTTGCGGTTCATCTGCCTAATGGTCAGCGGATTTACTTCACTGAAAACAATTTTAGAGAGAGAATGGCCGCACCACCTAAGACGACACTAACTGCATTTTTCCTGCTTTGCCAAAATGACGCATTTGCAAAAACATTACTTTATGTTGACGTACCCCGCTACTATACATGGAACGTGTCGTCGAAAGAATGGAAACGTCGTTTACAAGGCACACCTGTCGACGGCTGGCCAGGTGTGAAGGCAGGAGATGCTCTTGGGCGCATTTACACAGTGCATGTTAGTAACTTCGAATGTTACTGTTTGCGAATGCTGCTGAATGTAGTACAGGGCCCCACTAGCTTTTTGGATCTAAAAACAGTTGACGGCCAAGAACTTCAAACTTTTCGACAAGCGTGTGAGAAGTTGGGGTTGTTGGAAGATGACAACCACTGGGATGCCACAATGGAAGAGGCAGTGCTGTGTCGCTCTCCTTCGCAAATAAGAGAACTATTTGCAATATTGATATGCACTTGCGGTTTATCCAATCCTCTTCAACTATGGGATAAGTATAAATCTGCATTATCGGAGGATATCTTGCATAGATTTGAAAGGATGGATCAAGTCAACAATGATCTATGTTTCAATGAAGCACTGAGACATATAGAGGACAAAATAATAACGATTTCCGGTAAGAAATTGTCTGACTTCGGTATGCCTACACCAGAGCGTCGAGGAGAGTTGTCGACCGATTTGATCAAAGAGCTAAGCTACGATATTGCTTTATTAGACGCTCAGGTCAGCGAAACTGAACCACGCCTGCTACCCGAACAAAAAAACATTTATAACAAAATATTACAACGAGTTGAGCTTGACAAAGGCGGCCTTTTCTTTCTTGACGCCCCGGGCGGTACAGGTAAAACATTTTTGCTTAATTTGCTTCTAGCAAAAATTCGTAAGGACCGTAAAGTTGCATTAGCGGTGGCTTCCTCTGGGATCGCTGCAACATTGCTGAGCGGTGGACGAACGGCACATTCGGTTTTTAAATTACCTCTTAATCTGGCGAGCGAAGAAACCCCAACGTGCAACATCAGTAAGAGCAGTGCCCGTGGCGCCCTCTTGCAACAATGTATGCTGATCGTGTGGGACGAGTGCACTATGTCACACAAACGCGCCATTGAGGCGCTTGATCGCTGTCTACAAGATATTCACAGCAATCGAAAGTTGATGGATGGTGTGGTAGTGTTATTAGCAGGGGATTTTAGACAGACTTTACCTGTTATCGAGAGAGGCACTGCACCAGATGAAATTAACGCATGTCTAAAAGCCTCATATCTGTGGTCTAAAGTTGAAAAGCTTTATCTTACCACTAACATGCGAGTCCAGTTATTCAGCGATGTCGAATCAGGAGCATATGCTCAAAAACTGCTAGAAATTGGTGAAGGCCACCTAAACACCGACCAAGAAGGTATGGTTCTTTTCACACAGCAATTTTGTCATGCTGTGGAGACAGAAAACGAACTTATTGAACAAGTTTTTCCGAATCTGCAACAAAATATTCTTGACGAAAATTGGTTGTGTGAAAGAACCATATTGGCACCAAAAAATCAGATTGTTGCGAAAATAAATAAAAAAATCTTGGCCGAAATAAACAGCGAAACATCAGTGTATAATTCCATTGACACAGTTATGTCATCCGATGACACTACAAGTTATCCCGTAGAGTTCCTAAACTCTTTAGAGTTGTCCGGGGTGCCATCACACAAGTTGGAATTAAAGGTAGGTGTACCCGTTTTGTTAATGCGTAACCTGGATGCGCCAAGATTATGCAACGGTACTCGGTTGCGAGTTACCGAATTAGGAAGGCATATAGTGAAGGCTACAATTTTAACTGGAGAAGCCAAGGGAGACAATGTTCTTATACCGCGCATCCCAATCATACCCAACAACTTGCCATTCAATTTTAAACGCCTGCAGTTCCCATTAAAAGTCGCATTTTCAATGACGATCAACAAATCGCAGGGTCAAACCTTGAAGGTAGCAGGCCTACATTTGGGCACGCCATGTTTTTCTCACGGTCAGCTCTATGTGGCTTGCTCACGTGTTTCCAAAGCGAAGAATCTGCATGTTTATGCTGAAGAAAAAAGATCGTTAAATGTAGTTTATAGGAGCATACTGCAGTAGCTACCTATAGGCCTATGATTAGGGCTCTGCAGTGATTAGTTGCCGTATTTCTTACTTATTACTAGACTAGACGGGACGAACCTGAAGTCCACGCGAACGAAGTCGCGGGCAAAAGCTAGTATGTATATATTACTCCTTCCTTACTTACTTCCATTGTATTTAACTTTTATTTACTTGTTTGTTTCCTCTTGTTCATTAGGATTTCTCAGCACTTTCAAATGCTAATGTCATTAAATTATAGTTTGTTTCTTTAAAACTATTTGTACGCTATTAAAATTCCTAAAACCTTAAATTAAAAGAAGAAAAATGTTTAACTTTAAACACATCATTTTCTTTTATGAAGATTTTCAATATCTTACAATTATAATTCCGTGTAGAAGACTATAAGTTAAATAATTTTTCTTGTTCCGATTATTGAAAGAAATGTAAAAAAAAAAGTTTTTTAAACTTCTTAGGAATACATTTTGTAACTACATATTATGTATACCTTAAAAGCCTCCTTTATTTATATTGAACATTAGCCACAGTGGGCCGTCCTAATAATTAAACCAGAATACTTAAATTTGATCTTCTAGTATGCAACGCTATCAAGAACGTGACTCCCATACTATGATACATTAATCTGTAGTGAGATCAATATACTTTTTTTTTTTATTTTACATAAAAATCTACTACATGCGTGCATTCCACTGTTGCGTGGTTTTGGTGGCGCGGAAATACCAAACAATATAAGTACCGAGTACGTTTTTGAATACTCCGGTAGTTATAGGCACCGATGTATTAAGCAGAGACGGAGTGTCTTACATTCGCATTGCGAATTCACAACGAATCATTCGGTCCATTAAATTACCGATTAATATCATATCCGATTGTACGGTAGATTTGGATCTTCATTCTATTAACACGTCACCGTCATAAAATTAGGTTTTATGTCGGTTGTCATAGTAACCATATTAAATCCACTTATGTTTTATTAAAATAACAACAGATATCACCGATGCGTAAGAGTCTGTCAACGACCAAGACTTTATGATTTTCTAATGTCATGGTTATGGAAAATGTAACTGTGTGCTTCATTAATAATACTATCCGACTATGTGGCTGTGTCAATGACTAAAAACTGTGTGATCATGTGGGTATGTATGTGGGTATGTAATTAATCATACATTACATACATTTCTTTTATATAAAGAGAGAATTTTAAATCTACCGATTTGTGCGAAGGTTTCAGAACCCCGTAGTGTACATAGGGATCGTCGTAGGATAGACTTGAGATATTTATTAACTATTAATACCAAAAAGACATCATATATGATCTTCGCGCCTAAAAATAAAAATATACCAAATCATGACCAACTAACAATTTTTAACGAGCCAATAAATAAAACTGATCATGAAAAATATTTAGGTCTTATAATGGATAGCAAGTTAACCTGGCAATATCATATTGATCATCTTAAAAATAAAATATCCCCTTTGATAGGAGCACTACGTAGAATTTCGTTATGTATACCTAATACAATTCGTCCTATTATTTATAATTCTTTAGTAAAACCTCATATCGAATATCTTATTGAAATATGGGGAACTGCTGCGAAGTCTAACATAAAGTCATTACAAACTTTACAAAATAAAATTATTAAAGTTCTTTATAAATATGATTATATGACGCCATCCGTTGAATTATATAAAAAAAAAAAAACAAAATTTCTTAATATAAATCAATTATACACTTTAAAAACCTGCATGTTGATTAGAAAAATAATAACAAATAAAACACATTTACAATTACACTTTCATAAAAAAAAACACATACATACCACACTAGAAAACGTAATAAACTAGAACTTCCAAAAACCAAAACCAACTATGGAAAGAAAAACATTTTATTTGAAGGAGTTCAAATTTATAATAAATTATCAGACTTAATCATTAATAGCAAGAGTTTTCCTATATTCAAAAAACGTGTAATGGAATATGTGCAAAATAATTTATAAGTTAATGTAACCCCTACCTAAACATGTTTGTCTAATATAACTACCCGCAACATTTCATTTTACTGTATATAATTCATAAGGCAGACTTTTAAATGTACCCTCAAGCAAAATTATTGTGATTTCTTATTATAAGTGAACTTTTGTGTTCTTTATGAGAAATAAATGTCTTTAAACCGAAACCGATATGATACAATATGAACACTCATACCTAACCGACATTAATTAATTAGAAATTTTGTACATATGTATATATTTGCTTATTGAAGCGGTAATTGGATTTAAAACTATTTTGTTACTATAGATAAAAGTCGATATTGACTGAAAAATGAAATGTAAAATTAACCTGTTGGTACGATAGTGAACCGCCAAGTGAAGCAAAAATAAAAAAGCGGCATGGCCGTATTACACTTTTCTCAAATTATTTCGGGCCATTTTCGACCTATAAGTACATTTCGCATTAAACTTGACGCCTATATTTCTGGTAAGCAAGAAAAAAGTAGCTCAAGCATTACAACTAGACAAAGTTCTTAGTTTTGTTAATTTTTTTCATTCACTGACCGTTGTCAGTATAACATAAGGTCATTATCCAATGTTCTCTTTGTTTCCGTAGCATTCTTATAGCAGATCGTTGCATATTGCTTGAATTTATACTACTTCATATTATACAATACACGAGATCTCTACAGTTTCGTAATATTTTTTAAATATTTATTCTGCCTGGAGACTCGGAATTCGCTTTAAATTTATTATCGGAACATAAAAAAACAAAAGAATATTACATTTTATTTTTTTAATTAAATTTTTTATAAGGGGTCTGACAATGTCTTGTTAATGATACATATTTATTGCAACTTATTATAGATTTCTGTTCATGCCTTTTTTTTTTTTTTTTTTTTTTTGATGACGCAGGGAAACTCTTTTTACGAGCCGTCTCACCGGCCTTGGTGGGGCCGGAGAGGATGTGTGAGACTCGACCTGGGCAGGTCCCTACTCACTAAAACCACTGCGAAAGCCATCGGCCGCTATGTTGGTGCACCCCGGATCTGTCAGCGACAGGGCACACCAGCGACTGGCCGGTCCTGGCAAAGACCGGACTTACTCCCTCGGAGAAAGGGGGCGATCCCGGCAATTAGGACCGCCCCGACGACGCCGGGCTTTCACAGGAGCCGGGTTACCAGCCCGACCCCAGCCCGGGGCGCAGGAGCGCTATTGGAGGAGGCGTTGATATCGCCTCCGGCGCGCCCCCGTCCGTCGTCTGCGGAGGGAAGGTGCATCAGCCGCAACCTCCCGTTCCCGCTCAGATGCCTCCTTCGTGGACATGACCGTCTCACAGAAGGAGGACACCGCCATCCAGGACCTGTCACTCTCAAGCATCTTCTCCGCGACACTCGAAAGCGACAAGCCCACTCCGCCGAGCGCCGCCACAAGGTCTTGGCGCTGCGCAGCCCATCTCGGGCACACCTCGAGGGTGTGCTGGGCTGAGTCCACCGCAGCGCCGCACTCATGGCAGCCTCCTCCCGGCTCTCTCCTGGCCACCCGACACAAGTAGTCACCGAAGCAGCCGTGCCCGGTGAAAACCTGCGTCAGACGGAAAGTAAGGGGTTTGCGTTTCCGCCTCATCCAACGCTCTAGGACCGGACGGAGCGCAGCCGTTGTACGTTTACCGTACGGCTGGCCCGCCAGGTCCTCCCCCCACTCCCGCATAAGGCGCGACTCCCCCTGCCGGCGAACCGCCCGGATCTCCTCTGACGAAGGGTTCTCTCCGAGAGCCCTCCTACCCGAGACGTAAGAGAACACCTCGGCGAGAACCGACGCCACCAGATCCCAGGGCGGATCGCCAGCAAGAGCCGTCGCTGCGGCCCAGGAGACCGTACGGTACCCCCTAATCACCCTCACCGCGGGTGCCCTTTGCGCCGAGCGCAGTAGGGCCTTGACCCCGCGGCTCATCGGTCGATCAGCCCCAACGGGAGCACCGTACGTGGCTATACTCCGACAGACCCCAGAGTATAGCCGCCTGCAAGCTGCGCTGGGTCCTCCGAGGTTCGGGAGGAATTTCCCCAGCGCACCTGCCGTCCTCATGACCTTCGGTCCCAACTCCCTGAAATGGGGCACGAAGGTCCACCCTCCGTCAAGGGTGAGCCCCAGATATTTCATGGTCGGGCTCACCCTGACCCTCCCTCCTCCTATGAGAAGGGTGGCACCCGGCGGGGGTCCTTTCCGCCCAGTCCCGCGGAAGAGGAGGGCTTCGGTCTTGTCGATTCTGACCCGAAGCCCCAACCTCTCTATGCGGCTGACCACGAGATCAGTACCGACCTCGGCCAGCCGCGCCGCCTCCTTGTAGCTTCGTCCCCGGGATAAGACGAGGGTGTCATCTGCATAGCAAATGACACCCATCCCGGGGAGGAGGCGACTCCGCAGGACCCAGTCATACCCGACGTTCCACAGAACAGGTCCCAGTACCGAACCCTGTGGAACGCCGTTGTCGACTGTCCACCACTCTATGGACCCCCTCCGGTTCTCGACTGCCACCCTCCTCTGGGAGAGGTAGCTGCCTAACAGCCTCCTCAGATACAGGGGCACTCCGAAGTATTCAAGTGCCGCCTGTATCGCGCTGTGTGGGAGGCTGTTGAAGGCGTTGGCGATGTCCAGCGACACCGCCAACACTACCTCTCCTCTGCGTTCCGCCTCTTCCGTCACCGCCCTCAGGCGTTTGAGAGCATCGACGGTCGACCGGTGGGCTCGGAACCCGAACTGGGACTCTGAAAGTCCCGGTCCCGAGCCTTCCTCCAGGTGCCGAACGAGACGGGTGGCTATAATCTTCTCAAAAGCCTTCCCCGCCTCGTTCAGCATAACCACCGGTCGCACCGCCGAAAACGAGTCCAGAGGCCGGCTGCCTTTCGGAAGTAGGCATAGCCGGCCTTCCTTCCAGGCCCTCGGGAACTGCCCGGACCTCAGACAGAGGTCGAACAGCTCCCTGAGGGCTCCTCCGAGGTGCACCAGGGAGAGGGCCAGAACCCTCCCGTGCACCCCGTCCGGACCCGGTGCGCTCTTCTTACTCTGGAGGCGAGCCAGAATCGCCTCCATTTCAGACTCCGTGACGGTGGGCGGAACGCGGTCACCCTCTTCCAGCGTCTGCCAAGCCATCCTGGGGGGAGTGAATCCCGCCGGGGCGTCGGGGAAGAGTTCCCCGACGATCCCCCTCAGAACAGCCGGCTGGAGCACCTCCATGATGGGGGCCGACTGGGCGCAGATTTTATTCCGCGCCCTCTTGTACGGTCGGCCCCAGGGGTCTCGATCGAGCCCCTCCACCAGCTCCAGCCAGGCTGCCTCCTTGGCTCGGCAGATGGCCTGCTGCAGGATCAACTTCTTCGCCACGTAGACCCTGTACAGCCGGCCATCACGCTCCTCGTCCTGGGGGCGGCGTCGCCTGCTCCGGGTGTATGCCCTCCTGGCCCCGTTGCAGGCGATCCGGAGGTCGGAAATGTGGTCCGACCACCAGTACACCGCACCCCGCGGGGGTCGACGTCCAATGGGGGGCATCGCCGCTCTGCAGACGTTATGGAGAACGTCCCCAAAGCGACTAGCCCCCTCGTCCACCCCCAACTCCGCACTCCCGGGAGACTCCAGCGGCCGACAACGGCCGCTTCCTCAGCCAGTTCCCGGTTGAGCCTTGACAGGGCCCAACGCGGGAACCGACTTCTCTCCCGGGACGACGAGGAACTCGACGCTGGACTCCGGCGACCGGCAGGAGTGGCAGACACTTCGAACCGTATGTAGCGGTGGTCCGAAAGCGTCTCCACTCCTACCTCAACCCTCCATCCCTCCACTCTGCGTGCGATGGTCGGAGTGGCGAAAGAGACGTCCACCACTGAACCTCCCGACCGTCGCACGCACGTCTGGACTGTCCCCGTGTTGAGTAGGGACAGCCCGGCAGTTAACGCCCATTCCTCCAGCTCCCTCCCTCTGGGTGTTGTGAGAGGGCTTCCCCACGCCGTGGACTTGGCGTTGAGGTCCCCCATCACAACGACCTGGAGAGGCGCTAACTGCCCTACTACCGGTCCGAGAGTGTCGAGAAAACTCTCGAAGGCCGGCAGGTCGCGGTTCGGGGAGAAATATACCCCGACTATGGCAATCTCCCCCCGAACCGCCGCCACATACCCGTGGCCCCTCGCCTTGACTGCGAGGGGGGGCACGGCGCCCGCCCGCGTGACGATCGCCACGGAGCCGCCCGTGTCTCCCGCCCAATGAGGTAGGGCAGGGACATAGTACGGCTCCGCTATGACCGCCACGTCAACGGCCCACTCCACCATGGACTGCAGGAAGAGGTCCTGAGCCCCGGCGCAGTGGTTACCGTTGGCCTGCAGGAAACTGAGATGTCCGGCCATTATTCGGACATCTCAGCTCCCGACGCCCGCCTCGAAACCCCCGCCCTTTGTGGCTGGACCGGGAGTTTCCCACGGGTGGATGGGGGGCGGCACGAATGACCCCCCATCACATGGTCCGCTGGCTTGCTCGCGTCAGCGCACACAGCGCAGCGCGGTGACGCGGAGCACTGGGCGGACTTGTGGCCCTCCTTGCCGCAGCGGTAGCACAAACCGCTGCGGTCTTTTGGACTAGGGCACGCGGCCGCGACGTGCCCCGTTCCCAAGCACTTAAAACAGTGCTTGGGTCGTGCCTCCATATGCGAGAGCCGCACTTGGCTCCACCCGACTGACAGGCTGTCCAGCTGCAGCAACTTTTTCGCCGCTGCAGCCGGCACCTCCACCAGGGCAGAGCCTGTGCCGCGAGGCCCAGGTCGCACATTACGAACCCTGACCTGGGCCTCGATGCAGCCCCCCTCCTGCGCGACCGCGGCTATCAGCCGGTCCGCGGTCGTCGCGTCGTTGAGGCCCGTTACTCTTACGTCCGTGAATTTCACGGGCCTCGACACCTCCGCCTCCTCCGCCAGCACGGACTTCAGCTTCGCGGCCAAAGCGTCGGCTTTGTCCGCGCTGGCTGAGCCGGGCACCTCGATGATGCGGGCCCCTGTTGCCGATGCACGGATTTTCAGGGGCCCGATGCCCAGCTCCTTCGTGTTAACCTCCCTCTCGGCCCTTAGGAGGACCGACAAGTAGGTCGCTCCCTTGGCCGCTGCCTCAGGCCGTAACTTAAGCATTACGGCCTGGGAGCGTGGGAGCGCCACTTTCTTGGGGCCTCTTTAGGGCCCACCTTCTTCTTTGTTTGCGGCGCCGGCGTGTTCGGCACCGGCACCACCTCCTTCTTCTTCGGGGCCTTGCGGCGAACCACCTCCGTCCACCCCGCCGCTTTGGCTCCGTTCCCCACTTTACCCCGATCTGTCCCCCCAGCCGATGTGGATGGACCGAATGCAGTCCATACCACCTCCTTCCCTCCCTTTGACCTCTTGCCTTTCCCTTTGGAAGGCGCAGGGAGGGAAGGGAAATCCTCGTCGGAGGATACCACCGGCGCCGGTGGCGCCGCCAAAGGGGCCGATGACTTGGACCCCCTCTGCAGGGCCGCCTGTCGAATCGCCCTCCTGGCCGCAATGGCTTTGACCGAATTGTCACCCGCCAGGGGAGGGCGGGCTACTTCTTCCCGCTTGAGCCGGGACTCCAGTGCGGCCAACTGCCCATACACCAGGTTGCCAACCAACCTGGCGATGTTGGCCTCCAGCACTTGAGATTGGTCCCGGTTTATGGGACTATCCGCCGCCGCTCTTACCATCGAAGCCCTCTCCTTACACATCTCCTGGAATTGTTCCCGGTGAGCGCGCACCTCCTCCTTGAGACCCGCGTTTTCTCTCTGGAGCCGACCAATGTCGGCTCTGAGACGGCGGGTCTCCTCAGCCTCCGTTCGCGTCACCAGCACATCCAGTGCTTCGCGTAGGAACGCCGAGGCCCTCATGATCCGGGAAGAGTATCCCCCTTTCAGGTTCGAACTCTTCCCGACTAGCTCCTTGATAACATCGAGGTTCTTTTCGGCCTCGATCATTATCCCTTCCGCCCCCATGCTTTCCAGCTCCACAGGGAGCTCCTTCTTCTTCGTCCTTGCCCCGTTCTTCTCCCTCCCGAGGCTTTTCTCGAGGCAGGAGTTAAAGGCAGCCTCTGACTCCTCCTCTTCACGCTCCCGCAGGAATCTCCTGGCCTTAGCCAGCGTATGACCGCGGCCTCGCCTTCCCGCCGGAACCTTCCCTCTGATGACATCACCCCCAGTCTCGGTGTCGGAGCCTGACACCTCCGAAAAGAGGCGCTTGGCTCCCAACACCGACTCTGGGCGCGACGACATTGAGTCGTCCGCACCAACCTCATTCCCAGTTAAAAGGCCCGTTTTCCCCCCCCGGGCACTCCCCCCCCCATCATACTCTCTATCTCCCATCTTACACAACCTAAGCACACCCAAACACAATCCAAAAACGCAACGAATGATAACAGCAAGAACCTCATATAACATCTTTCTGTTCATGCCTATGTCTATGTGTGGGTATATATCAAATGAAATAAATCAAATTATAATGGTAAGACCAATGTAAGGACTGACAGTTAAAAGTACTATATGAGAATGTATGTATGTATATATGGTTTGTAACCCAATATTTATGTAGAATGCCTATTTCAAAAATTTATTTATCTAACGAATTGATTGTTTTTTAAGATTTCATTATATTTTTATGTTACAATGAAATATATTTTTTTATCAAAAAAGGGGAAATATACTCTTCCTAGCAATTTTGTAACAATCTCTTCATGGATTGTACTTAACTCTTAATAATTCCTAGTCTTTTTTTAAATTCTAGTGTACAAGACCTTTTAAACCTTTTATTGCATAGCTTCTATCGCGGGCCTTGAGCGCGGAGACCGAATTCAGAAATTCCGTAGCGAAAATTTCTAACTCCTAACATCGAACGTCGTTTCAGTTTGGCAATCTTCGGCACGGTGTATGTGTGCGTGCGACTACACTATGAGGGCTAACTAGCTGCTAACTGCTCACGACTGATTCTATCTCTTTCACACACAACGCTAGGTACTTTTTGTCTTCGTCCACGAGTAAGTTCAAGCCCGCAACTAGTTAGACCTTATCGTGTATGTATATGTACATATATATATATGGTGTTAAAATTATAAAAAATAATTACGTGACATCACGTGTTATTAGACTTGCTGACGAGAAGCTTGTGATATAAATACAGTAGTGGCATCACACTAAAGAATACACATCCGAGCAATGAGCACTCGTCACTGACACGTATCATTATATTATTTTATTACGATTTTATTGAAATAGATAGCACAAGTTACGGCATCTCCAAAGAAAAAAAGAACAAAGAAAAAAAAATACTGCATATATAAAATAAAAATATAATTATAATTGCATAAGTTGATAAAATGCTATGCAATAGCTTTACCGCGGCAGTCTCCGAGTGCCACACGTCTATTTTTAGTCAGTTTACGTCGGAAGGACATTTTAAATTATTTTACATTATCAAATTTTTTATAAATGTATATTATTTATTTGTTTGCAACGAAAGTGTGAGAAACAATACTTGATTTTTATAAATACCTGTTTTTCTATACAGTCAAATATTCTTAACTGAGAATTAGTTAGTTGTGACTGGACTGTTAGAGTGGACTTGTTGAGATGAGTATTTTGAAATCATGGCCATAAGCCAGGTTTCTGTAACTTTACATGGAATTATTTATATATATTTTTTTTAACTATTATATGTATATATTACTCCTTCCTTACTTACTTCCATTGTATTTAACTTTTATTTACTTGTTTGTTTCCTCTTGTTCATTAGGATTTCTCAGCACTTTCAAATGCTAATGTCATTAAATTATAGTTTGTTTCTTTAAAACTATTTGTACGCTATTAAAATTCCTAAAACCTTAAATTAAAAGAAGAAAAATGTTTAACTTTAAACACATCATTTTCTTTTATGAAGATTTTCAATATCTTACAATTATAATTCCGTGTAGAAGACTATAAGTTAAATAATTTTTCTTGTTCCGATTATTGAAAGAAATGTAAAAAAAAAAGTTTTTTAAACTTCTTAGGAATACATTTTGTAACTACATATTATGTATACCTTAAAAGCCTCCTTTATTTATATTGAACATTAGCCACAGTGGGCCGTCCTAATAATTAAACCAGAATACTTAAATTGATCTTCTAGTATGCAACGCTATCAAGAACGTGACTCCATACTATGATACATTAATCTGTAGTGAGATCAATACTTTTTTTTTTTTATTTACATAAAAATCTACTACATGCGTGCATTCCACTGTTGCGTGGTTTTGGTGGCGCGGAAATACCAAACAATATAAGTACCGAGTACGTTTTTGAATACTCGGTAGTTATAGGCACCGATGTATTAAGCAGAGACGGAGTGTCTTACATTCGCATTGCGAATTCACAACGAATCATTCGGTCCATTAAATTACCGATTAATATCATATCCGATTGTACGGTAGATTTGGATCTTCATTCTATTAACACGTCACCGTCATAAAATTAGGTTTTATGTCGGTTGTCATAGTAACCATATAAATCCACTTATGTTTTATTAAAATAACAACAGATATCACCGATGCGTAAGAGTCTGTCAACGACCAAGACTTTATGATTTTCTAATGTCATGGTTATGGAAAATGTAACTGTGTGCTTCATTAATAATACTATCCGACTATGTGGCTGTGTCAATGACTAAAAACTGTGTGATCATGTGGGTATGTATGTGGGTATGTAATTAATCATACATTACATACATTTCTTTTATATAAAGAGAGAATTTTAAATCTACCGATTTGTGCGAAGGTTTCAGAACCCCGTAGTGTACATAGGGAACGTCGTAGGATAGACTTGAGATATTTATTAACTATTAATACCAAAAAGACATCATATATGATCTTCGCGCCTAAAAATAAAAATATACCAAATCATGACCAACTAACAATTTTTAACGAGCCAATAAATAAAACTGATCATGAAAAATATTTAGGTCTTATAATGGATAGCAAGTTTACCTGGCAATATCATATTGATCATCTTAAAAATAAAATATCCCCTTTGATAGGAGCACTACGTAGAATTTCGTTATGTATACCTAATACAATTCGTCCTATTATTTATAATTCTTTAGTAAAACCTCATATCGAATATCTTATTGAAATATGGGGAACTGCTGCGAAGTCTAACATAAAGTCATTACAAACTTTACAAAATAAAATTATTAAAGTTCTTTATAAATATGATGAATTATATAAAAAAAAAAAAAAACAAAATTTCTTAATATAAATCAATTATACACTTTAAAAACCTGCATGTTGATTAGAAAAATAATAACAAATAAAACACATTTACAATTACACTTTCATAAAAAAAAACACATACATACCACACTAGAAAACGTAATAAACTAAAACTTCCAAAAACCAAAACCAACTATGGATGGAAAAACATTTTATTTGAAGGAGTTCAAATTTATAATAAATTATCAGACTTAATCATTAATAGCAAGAGTTTTCCTATATTCAAAAAACGTGTAATGGAATATGTGCAAAATAATTTATAAGTTAATGTAACCACTACCTAAACATGTTTGTCTAATATAACTACCCGCAACATTTCATTTTACCGTATATAATTCATAAGGCAGACTTTTAAATGTACCCTCAAGCAAAATTATTGTGATTTCTTATTATAAGTGAACTTTTGTGTTCTTTATGAGAAATAAATGTCTTTAAACCGAAACCGATATGATACAATATGAACACTCATACCTAACCGACATTAATTAATTAGAAATTTTGTACATATGTATATATTTGCTTATTGAAGCGGTAATTGGATTTAAAACTATTTTGTTACTATAGATAAAAGTCGATATTGACTGAAAAATGAATTGTAAAATTAACCTGTTGGTACGATAGTGAACCGCCAAGTGAAGCAAAAATAAAAAAGCGGCATGGCCGTATTACACTTTTCTCAAATTATTTCGGGCCATTTTCGACCTATAAGTACATTTCGCATTAAACTTGACGCCTATATTTCTGGTAAGCAAGAAAAAAGTAGCTCAAGCATTACAACTAGACAAAGTTCTTAGTTTTGTTAATTTTTTTCATTCACTGACTGACCCATCATCAAAACTGTAAGGCGCTTCTAGTTTATATAGAAGCTTCAAAATTTTGAATACAATTTGTGTTTAGTGAATAACTCAGGGAAAAACTAAAATATTTTGAATTTTCTGTCCACTTTTCAAGGTAATCTATAAATATACACGTGTAGCTCGTATCATAAGTCAGAGACTGGGCTCTCAGAAAATTCGTTGATAGCACGAGTGTTAGAGAAGTAGATCATACTGGAAAAAAAGAGAAAAAGGAGGTTTTCCATAAAAATAAATGAGATGCCATCGATAACAAAAGTAAAAAAAAAAACAAGTCCCGCAACACTGTTCTTTCATTGTAAAATTTTGGATCATGTACGTAATACCAAGTCGGTTGATCTTTTCGGTCCCCTCTTAAGGGGCCTTCTGTCTTAAGTTATAACGTTACTAACTATCTAACCATATCTCATAGTGACCACATTAAAATTAAAAATATTTTATGTTGAAATAAATAGATTGACTTGGCATTCGCATGAAAACGCAATGCCATGAAAAACCAAATTTTTTCTTTCTCTGAGGGAGTAAGTCCTTTCTCTAAGTAAGTAAGTTTCTTTAAGTAAGTCCTTTCTCTGAGGGAGTAAGTCCGGTCTTTGCCAGGACCGGCCAGTCGCTGGTGTGCCCTGTTGCTGACAGATCCGGGGTGCACCAACATAGCGGCCGATGGCTTTCGCAGTGGTTTTAGTGAGTAGGGGCCTGCCCAGGCCGAGTCTCACACATCCTATCCGGCCCCACCAAGGCCGGTTAGACGGCTCGTAAAAAGAGTTTCCCTGCGTCATCAAAAAAAAAAAAAAAAAGGTGTTAGCCGCATAACTACCTGCGTAGCCACCTGTGTAAGTGTAGTCACAACAATGTTGGTCTACAATTAAGAATAAAGTCATTGATGACGTCAGTTATGCTGGCGTCACTCTTTTTAAAAACCACGGCCTGGACCGTACTTCGACATATACTCGTATGTATTTTCTGATTAGAAAATATGTATATGATTTCATTTTCATCTCGTCTGTCAATTGATCATGGTTGCTTGCTACAAAGGAATCACCAGAACTTCGAAAATTGGTCACGTTTGTTTCATAGTGCGGGAACCAGGACTTCATAAGTCTGAAGGATATGTACAATATGTTTCATGATTGCTGTGAAAAGTAAAACTTTATTGACCTGACTACAGTTACGTATAAATACATAATATGGGACTCACGTTTTTGATAACGTTGCATACTAGGAGAACAGACTTAAGTATTCTGATTTGTATACAATACTGATAACACTACCCACTGCTCTTAGTTTTCAAGATATGTATGTAAGGCAGACTTTTAAGATTGACAAAATACATTGTTACAAAATGTATGTCTAAGAAAATCTCAGAAGAAAAAAAACTGTTTTTTACATTAGTTTTCAGTAAGCCTGATACAATTGCCCTTTATGCTCTCTGATTTTAGATATCTTAGTTTGATTTAATTTTAAAAACGGGAATTCCTTTCTTCATGATAGCCGACACTAAAATATAGTTTCGCCTTAGTTCGTGCATGCACGTTTGTCACAACGTCTGCACTATTAACCCTTTGAAATGCATATTTGTATGTTTATCTTAGAACCAATTCTCTGGGTTTTCGTAGCATCCCCGTAGCAAATTGTGTAATAGTATTCTGTAACTTTATGAACACCTGGTACTTCATAATACGCAATAAACGTGACTTGAAACTACGGTTCACAATTTGTTTTTAAATTTAAACTTATTTTTTAAAGGAACGTGCATTATCCAGTAAAAAGTAAATAAAAGTAAAGATAGACAGTTAGTTTTATAAAGTAAAGGCAGAGATAAAAAACCATCTCTTATTTACTCATTAAATATTTCATACTTCATGTATGATTAAAAAATAAAAAATAAAAAATTAAATCCATACTATATACTATATACTATTATACTATATACTAATATTTTATCATTATTATTATTGCTGTTATTATTATTATTATTATATTATAAATGCGATAGTAACTCTGTCTGTCTGTCTGTTACGCTTTCACGCCTAAACCAGTGAACCGATTTTGATGAAATTGGTATTTATCGCAAAAAAATGGGGGAATGGGTAAAAAGAGGCGATGACTGTTCGTATGGAAAATCGTCATTTTTGAAGATATAACAGTGAAACTTTGTATTTAGACACTTTATTAGGAATGAAAGAACATAGGCTACTTTTATAGCGAAAATGGGGTAAAAACAGGTGATAAATGTTCGTATGGAAAATTGTCATTTTTAGAAATATAACAGTGAAACTATGTATTTAGACACCGCTTGTGTCGCTCTTAGTCTATCCCTCACCCCAGACCCGTCCGGTATGGTAGTACCTGCTGGTAAAGCCCTGGGGATCACTGGAGCACTCAAGCCCCCACCACGACAAGTTGACAGCCCCGGGGGATCGTCGAATTAACCTACCCTAATCTACAATCATGTAATAAAGTGATGAAATACACATGTATTTCATCACTTAATATTTTCCAACCCGACCCCAAAAAAAAAAAAAAAAGATATAATTTATTAAAACTCATCTGTCCTATATCGGTTTTTTTCAATCTATAGTGTAAAATCACCCGCAAAGATCTATGTTCTCCTGGTAAGGTGATATGAGTAGCGTTGGAGCTACGAGAAATAAAAAAAATCTTTTTAACTTGCAAAGCTGGGAAATAACGATATTATTTTTAGACAAATGCCTTTAGTTTGTGAAGTCTATTTCGAGTCACCACTTTCTTAACTACTAGATTTGGGAATAACTCCTTTTTGCTGATTCGCCTGAAACTAACCGAAAAAATCTATCGCTTTGATGAACATTAAAATAAATAAATTATTATTATTTTTCTGATTTATTTATTTAGAATAACAATAAAATACATTTTTTTAGTTCTGTTTTTCTGTCTCTTATACATTTAATTAATCATTATTGTTTTGGATTAATTTTCTCGTTCTTTTTAAAACAAAACAAAACATAGCTCAAGTCAGGTTTATTTCATAATATAATGTACCAGGTATTCATAAAGCTCCAGAGTACTGTGCTACGATTGATACGAGATTTTTATGTAAAATAAAAAAAAAGTATATTGATCTCACTACAGATTAATGTATCATAGTATGGGAGTCACGTCTTGATAGCGTTGCATACTAGAAGATCAAATTTAAGTATTCTGGTTTAATTTTTCGGACGGCCCACTGTGGCTAATGTTCAATATAAATAAAGGAGGCTTTTAGGTATACATAATATGTAGTTACAAAATGTATTCCTAAGAAGATTAAAAACTTTTTTTTTACATTTCTTTCAATAATCGGAACAAAAAAAGATTTAACTTATAGTCTTCTACACGGAATTATAATTGTAAGATATTGAAAATCTTCATAAAAGAAAATGATGTGTTTAAAGTTAAACATTTTTCTTCTTTTAATTTAAGGTTTTAGGAATTTTAATAGCGTACAAATAGTTTTAAAGAAACAAACTATAATTAATGACATTAGCATTTGAAAGTGCTGAGAAATCCTAATGAACAAGAGGAAACAAACAAGTAAATAAAAGTTAATACAATGGAAGTAAGTAAGGAAGGAGTAATATATACATATAATAGTTAAAAAAAAATATATAAAATAATTCCATGTAAAGTTTCCTACAGAAACCTGGCTTATGGCCATGATTTCAAAATACTCATCTCAACAAGTCCACTCTAACAGTCCAGTCACAACTAACTAATTCTCAGTTAAGAATATTTGACTGTATAGAAAAACAGGTATTTATAAAAATCAAGTATTGTTTCTCACACTTTCGTTGCAAACAAATAAATAATATACATTTATAAAAAATTTGATAATGTAAAATAATTTAAAATGTCCTTCCGACGTAAACTGACTAAAAATAGACGTGTGGCACTCGGAGACTGCCGCGGTAAAGCTATTGCATAGCATTTTATCAACTTATGCAATTATAATTATATTTTTATTTTATATATGCAGTATTTTTTTTTCTTTGTTCTTTTTTTCTTTGGAGATGCCGTAACTTGTGCTATCTATTTCAATAAAATCGTAATAAAATAATATAATGATACGTGTCAGTGACGAGTGCTCATTGCTCGGATGTGTATTCTTTAGTGTGATGCCACTACTGTATTATATCACAAGCTTCTCGTCAGCAAGTCTAATAACACGTGATGTCACGTAATTATTTTTTTATAATTTTAACACCATATATATATGTACATATACATACACGATAAGGTCTAACTAGTTGCGGGCTTGAACTTACTCGTGGACGAAGACAAAAAGCACCTAGCGTTGTGTGTGAAAGAGATAGAATCAGTCGTGAGCAGTTAGCAGCTAGTTAGCCCTCATAGTGTAGTCGCACGCACACATACACCGTGCCGAAGATTGCCAAACTGAAACGACGTTCGATGTTAGGAGTTAGAAATTTTCGCTACGGAATTTCTGAATTCGGTCTCCGCGCTCAAGGCCCGCGATAGAAGCTATGCAATAAAAGGTTAAAAGGTCTTGTACACTAGAATTTAAAAAAAGACTAGGAATTATTAAGAGTTAAGTACAATCCATGAAGAGATTGTTACAAAATTGCTAGGAAGAGTATATTCCCCTTTTTTGATAAAAAAATATATTTCATTGTAACATAAAAATATAATGAAATCTTAAAAAACAATCAATTCGTTAGATAAATAAATTTTTGAAATAGGCATTCTACATAAATATTGGGTTACAAACCATATATACATACATACATTCTCATATAGTACTTTTAACTGTCAGTCCTTACATTGGTCTTACCATTATAATTTGATTTATCATTTGATATATACCCACACATAGACATAGGCATGAACAGAAATATATAATAAGTTGCAATAAATATGTATCATTAACAAGACATTGTCAGACCCCTTATAAAAAATTAAATTAAAAAAATAAAATGTAATATTCTTTGTTTTTTTATGTTCCGATAATAAATTTAAAGCGAATTCCGAGTCTCCAGGCAGAATAAATATTTAAAAAATACTGCGAAACTGTAGAGATCTCGTGTATTGTATAATATGAAGTAGTATGAATTCAAGCAATATGCAACGATCTGCTACAAGAATGCTACGGAAACAAAGAGAACATTGGATAATGACCTTATGTTATACTGACAACGGTCAGTGAATGAAAAAAATTAACAAAACTAAGAACTTTGTCTAGTTGTAATGCTTGAGCTACTTTTTTCTTGCTTACCAGAAATATAGGCGTCAAGTTTAATGCGAAATGTACTTATAGGTCGAAAATGGCCCGAAATAATTTGAGAAAAGTGTAATACGGCCATGCCGCTTTTTTATTTTTGCTTCACTTGGCGGTTCACTATCGTACCAACAGGTTAATTTTACATTTCATTTTTCAGACAATATCGACTTTTATCTATAGTAACAAAATAGTTTTAAATCCAATTACCACTTCAATAAGCAAAATATACATATGTAAAAATTTCTAATAATTAATGTCGGTTAGGTATGAGTGTTCATATTGTATCATATCGGTTTCGGTTTAAAGACATTTATTTCTCATAAAGAACACAAAAGTTCACTTATAATAAGAAATCACAATAATTTTGCTTGAGGGTACATTTAAAAGTCTGTAGTTATATTAGACAAACATGTTTAGGTAGGGGTTATATTAACTTATAAATTATTTGCACATATTCCATTACACGTTTTTTGAATATAGGAAAACTCTTGCTATTAATGATTAAGTCTGATAATTTATTATAAATTGAACTCCTTCAAATAAAATGTTTTTCTTTCCATAGTTGGTTTTGGTTTTTGGAAGTTCTAGTTTATTACGTTTTCTAGTGTGGTATGTATGTGTTTTTTTATGAAAGTGTAATTGTAAATGTGTTTTTTGTTATTATTTTTCTAATCAACATGCAGGTTTTTAAAGTGTATATTGATTATATTAAGAAGTTTTGTTTTTTTTATTATATAATTCAACGGATGGCGTCATATAATCATATTTATAAAGAACTTTAATAATTTTATTTTGTAAAGTTTGTAATGACTTTATGTTAGACTTCGCAGCAGTTCCCCATATTTCAATAAGATATTCGATATGAGGTTTTACTAAAGATTATAAATAATAGGACGAATTGTATTAGGTATACATAAGGAATTTACGTAGTGCTCCTATCAAAGGGGATATTTATTTTTAAGATGATCAATATGATATTGCCAGGTTAACTTGCTATCCATTATAAGACCTAAATATTTTTCATGATCAGTTTTATTTATTGGCTCGTTAAAAATTGTTAGTTGGTAATGATTTGGTATATTTTTATTTTTAGGCGCGAAGATCATATATGATGTCTTTTTGGTATTAATAGTTAATAAATATCTCAAGTCTATCCTACGACGATCCCTATGTACACTACGGGGTTCTGAAACCTTCGCACAAATCGGTAGATTTAAAATTCTCTCTTTATATAAAAGAAATGTATGTAATGTATGATTATTACATACCCACATGATCACACAGTTTGTATGTCACATAGGCATTTTTAATTTATAAATTCTAAGATATGAGGGCACATTCTTAAAAATTTTCGTTATGTTTAGGGATATGGTATTCGTTATGGTATTCGTCAAACAACAAAAGTATATAACGAAACGTTTGTCTGGTAAAATTACATACTATTATTATCCAATAGGCAGTTATAATTAATTATTAGATGTCTATATGGCAAGGAGTATTCTTAAATTTCATCATTATATTCTGGCATATATAACATGATATGCAAAATATAGCATAGTGGAGCCTCTCGATATCCCCTCCTTTAATACAAAATTTTTCCATAAATCGTTCTCTGTCCAAGGTGCACAGCTTTGGAACTCACTCCCACTTTCTGTTTACAAAGAGAGACCAAGTACACCTGTTTTTAAACATTAACTTAAGTGACATCTTCTGTCACTTTTACCTTCTGATATGTAATGTTTATTTATTCATACTATTTGTATATATTTATATATACTATTTGTATATATGTATATTTATGTATATATCTATGTATGTATAATATCAACATTTTCTATTATTATATTTTTTTTTTGTTTGCTTATTTATATATAAATCTGTATAGTTTTTTTCCCTTCACTCTTTTTATTGTACCTATGTACACCACGCTTCTTTATGTAGTTTCCTCTATGAAAAGGGTTTCTCGTAGAGGTCTCTTTTAAGAGATTAGTTATCCTTTGTGCATCACATGTCTTTTATAATTAATTATGTAACTATTTCTTCTCTTGGTATATAAATAAATAAATATTAAATGCTGTAAGTATAATAAATGGGGACACATGAGTGCATCATGCAGTAATAAACGGCCTAAACCTGACATTAATAAAACTAAGCCACGAAACTTGCCTCTGCCTCAATCCTCAAGGACTAATTCGTTTCATTTTAAATCCGTAGCTTGTAACTTCTGTAAGAAAGTCGGTCATAGTGAACGTAATAATGATAAAGAAATTAAAAGAAAAATATCAATTACATTAGATAGCTGAAACATTTTCTTTCTTAGTCAAATATCATCATCATTAGATTCACTATACAGAATAATGACATTTGTATTTAATTATTTGTATTAAATTTTGTATTTTTATAAATACTTTATATTTAAATCCTATATTAAATTAAGATATATATATTTTTATAACGATAATTCAAATATTCTTTTAATTCATGACTTTACATAATCAAGTACTTTTTTTTTACTTGTAGGTAGCATGTTATTGTAGTACATGTAGTCCATGTAAAGTTTCAATTTTTAGATTCATTTTGTATGTGGGTTTTAGTGCAAGCAGTAAGTTTAAATTCATTTTGTGCGTCGTTTTATGTGAAATCTGGAACAGTACGCGGTAAGTGATTTTGTGTATATACATACTAGTATATATTTTACTGTTCGTTTCATCGTTTTTATGTAATAATTGTATATTGACAGTCAGCTTTTAATATGGTTTAATAAAATTATAAATAATTTTCGAAAATAATTACATTTGATGGTTAAAATTCTTCATCATATCTACCTACACCATGCACCATTATTTACTTATTTCTTTCAACTTTCTTTGTCCGTATTATCACCACTACTAACATGTATTAGAAACTTTTCATTTTGTCCCCCGCTATAACATTATAATATCTTATCCGCCTTTATTCAAGGATGTCACCCTATAATGATCGTTATCATATATTTTGCAACTTTATAAAATCTGGCATATTTGTTGACAAGTTTTCCACTCGTTAATCCTTTTTATTATTATTATTATGCTACGCTGAATTTGTACTAAATCGCCTAAAAGAATTTTGTATAATTAAGTCTTTTTTATCGTACCCCTCTTTACTTTTTATAGAAACGTTAATATTATTTTTTTGAGCTTGAGAACGCAACTCGGATATTTGAGTTTTGTTTTTTTGTTCTACAGTATAAAATGCAGTTCAAATCGAGGCTTATATCCATATAGTAATTCTAAAGGACATTTCTGGGTACTGCTGTTTATGCTGTAATGGATGCCTCTTTTCCACTTATGGAATAAATTGTTCCCAGTCTATCTCATTTTCACCAGTAGACGCTGTTAATGATTGAAGAATGGTGCGATTACTACGTTCGACTTGCCCTTTTGCTCTTAGACAGGGAACTGCATTTAATATATGCCGAATTTGTTTAAGGGTGCAATAGTTTGAAAACTTTTGGTTGGTAAAAGCCTTCCCACGGTCTGTTGTTATTCGAGTAGGCAGTCCGAAAACGAGCGTAAGAAAATTCATTGTATGTATTACGTGAATTGTAAAAGTATTAGGAACAGGTTGCAGTCAAACAAATTTACTGAAAGCGTCTATTACTACCAATAAGTAACAATTTTGGTTTAACGAATTTACACAAGGGACCAAATTATTGAGATGCCACGGAATATTCCGTTTTTCAATGGGATTTAAAAAGCCTCGTTTCCCAAATGGTTTTTTTTTGGCAAATTGACACGGAATGCATACCTTCACATATTTAGTAACAAATCGTTTAGTTTTTCGAACTAATATTGTCTCTGAACAATCTCAATAACCCTGGTTGCATTCGTGTGACCATTATCATGAAACATTTTTGCGATTTTATACTCGTCTACTTTTCTATGCAGAATACCGTCTTTTAATAGATACAACTTCTTATATCATAATTATTTATGTTATTAATAATGACTTGTAATTCAAGATCATCATTTTGCACTGCTGTAATCCAATTTTCTGTTGTAATATGTTGTAAAGGTAGAGCATTGCGACTCAGCGCGTCTACGTGTTGAATTTGTATTTCTGGTCTATATTGCACTTCAAAATTGTAACTTTGTAGTTCTAGCCATCATCGTCCTATCCTCGGTAACTACTGAGAGCCTGACAATCGATAAATATTTTAAAAGGTCGACCCAAGAGATATACACGAAATTTCTAATACTAAACACAACTGCCATTGCTTTAAGTTCATACGAGTGATATTTTTGTTCTATGGATGTGGTTTGTTTACTGAAATATGCTATAGGTTTTAATTCACCTTTCAACTGTTTTTAAAATAAAATACCACCAACTCCATGACTTGATGCATATATGTTTAACTGTGTTTCAAGTTCGGAATTATATACAGCCAGTACTGGTTCAGATTTTAAAGCTCGTTTATACCAATAAACGAATTTTGTTCTTCTTCCCCCCATTTCCACAATTGGTATTTCGTAGTTTCTTTAAGCGGACGAGTACGGTGGATCATGTGGGTATGTACTTAATCATACATTACATACATTTCGTTTATCTAAAAAGAGAATTTTAAATCTACCGATTTGTGCGAAGGTTTCAGAACCCCGTAGTGTACATAGGGATCGTCGTAGGATAGACTTAAGATATGATACAATATGAACACGCATACCTAACCGACATTAATTAATTAGAAATTTTGTACATATATATTTACTTATTTTATTTATTTATTTGTAAGTAAGTGAGACAAACAGCATATTTTATATTACATAAAACTTTAAAACTTAAATAACACACATGCCAATACAGTTTCCACAAATAATAATCTGGAAGTGAACATATATATAAAGGAGATAAAACAGTAAAATTAAATGTATGGTAATTAAGAAAAAAAAAAACTAACAAATGTAAAAATGTATATAAACCAAACTTATATCATGTGAAATATGAAAAGGAAAAAAAAAAGTTAATCACAAATCTTAATATAATTATTTTTAAGTATCGAGTTAAACTTACTGAGACTTCAATGACATCAATGAAGGTTTAAAATTACTCGATTCCGTTCTAAAGATGCTCACCGATGCTGGCTTTTCGGTGAATATTCGAAAGTGTACATTTTTAACCCCAGAAGTTGAATATCTTGGTAGAATCATTGGCAATGGTCAGGTAAGGCCAAGCGAGAATAAAATAAAAGCGTTGGTTCAATCACCACAGCCACAGAACGTCAAACAGGTTAGACAATTTTTAGGCTTAGCGGGCTATTTCCGTCGATATATATGTGGTTACTCTTATAAAACAGCCTGCATTGCTGCACTAACTCGCAAGAATGCTAAATTTAATTGGGGAATTCAACAAGAAAAAGCAAGGCAGGAAATAATTAAAATTTTAACGAGTGAACCGATTTTAAAAATTTTCGATCCGCAGTTAGAAACTGAACTTCATACAGACGCTAGTTCTCAAGGCTATGGAGCGGTTCTACTACAGGTGGATCTCGAGAAGTGTAAACGCGTCATTGCTTATTACAGCAGGGTCACAGTAGGAGCAGAACCAAAGTACCACTCTTATGAGCTGGAAACCCTTGCAGTAGTAAGAGCACTACAGCTTTTCCGCCAATACTTGATTGGTAAGCATTTTAAAATAGTTACCGATTGCAATGCACTTAAGTTAACGCAAAACAAAAAGGACTTACAACCTAGAGTAGCCAGATGGTGGATATATCTTCAAGATTATGACTTCACTTTAGAATATAGAAAGGGTACAATGATGTCTGATGCTGACTACCTCAGTAGAAATCCTGTTAATCTATGTACTCGGTTAAACCTAAAACGTGGGCGCAAATTGCACAATCCGCTGACAACGAGATAGCAGTCTTATTAGAAAAGCTTAATGATGGTCAATTGGACGATACCCGATACAAAAAGAAAAATGACATGTTGTATTACAAATATGATGTCAAAGGTGAGCAGTCGCGACTTTTATATTATGTACCAAAGCTTACAGGCTTAGCCTACTACGTGTTTTTCACGACGAACACCAGCGTCTGAGTTATGAAAAGACAGTAAATTTAATTTGACGCATTTTTGGTACCCCGGATTGCATAGTTTTACTAAAAAGTATATTTACATTGTGTAAATTGTTTAACATATAAAAAGGTACCACGTGCGCCACTCCAGCCAATTACATCGTGGGAAAAACCTTCAATCCCATTTGACACGATACATGTCGATTCTTTAGGACCGCTGCCGGAATCCGACGGTTATAATTACGTTTTAATTTTAATAGACGCTTTTACCAAATTTTGTTTAATGTTCCCAATGCGTAAACAAGATTCATCCGAATTAAAACGAATTATAACTAACGCAATAGGTATCTTCGGTACACCACGGTTACTCGTTTGTGATAGGGGTCGAATGTTCGACAGCGCGGATTTTAATACCTTTCTAATAGAATATGGCATTGAGATGCACTTAATTACTCCCGAAATGCACCAGTCTAATGGCCAGGTTGAGAGGTACTGCCGCACCGTATTAAATATGATTAGAGTAGAAATAAAACTGAAGTCTGCACATTGGTCACAAGTTCTATGGAAGGTTCAATTAACTTTGAATATAACTAAACAAGCTTCTACTTCGTATTCAGCATTAAACTTACATTGGCTCGGAGGCGATTACATCGTTAATCAATTCCCTTATTAAGGATGTAACGATAGAGGGATCCACGCCTAATCGCGAAGCATGGCGTGAATTAAGAAGACAAACGGCTGAAACCAATTTGAATAAAAAATCGAGAACTTCAGGACGCCTACGTAAATAAAAACCGCAATACGCCTAGGAGATATAAGGTTAATGATTTAGTTTATGTTATAAAACAATCTCAAAGAGCAGGAAAGTTGGACAGTTGCATGAGGGGTCCATACCGCGTCACCAAAGCGCTAGCAAACAACCGCTATGAGCTTACCTTACTCTCAAACTCTTATGGCAAGGTAACACAAGCGGCTGCCGAGTACGTAGTACCTGGAATGGTGAGTGGACTCCCGACGCTTGCGCAGCATTCTTTGAGAGCTGTGAATCCGATTCCTACGAAGAACAAACCACAGCTGAGCAGGGTAGCCGCGAGGACGCTGCCTTGTCAGGAGAGGCCGTGTTGACGAACTAAATCTGCCCCCATCCCCCGCCACCGGTTGCTCCCACCATAGACAATCGAGACTATAATAATGGCTGCAAACTGACGAGAGCTCGTTACATCAGTTGGCATCAGTTGGATCAAGAGCTGCAACGAAACTTTGTAAAACAGTATAAGTGAAAAAGTGTTAAATTACTAAATCAATGTTTAAAGTGATATAAAGTGATAACACAAACATTTTGTTAAAAGAATTATTAGTTCGTTAAAAATATACAACTAGTATAAATAAATAAACATTACATATCAGAAGGTAAAAGTGACAGAAGATGTCACTTAAGTTAATGTTTAAATGCAGGTGCACTTGGTCTCTTTGTAAACAGAAGGTGGGAATGAGTTGCAAAGCTTTGCACCTTGGACAGAGAACGATTTACTGAAAAATTTTGTATTAAAGGAGGGCATATCGAGAGGCTCCACTATGCTGTATTTTGCATATCATGTTATATATCCCTGAATATAATAGAGAGTTTTAAGTAACAATAAAACTTACCTTTTATTTTTCCTTAAGACATCCGGAATCCATCTTGAGTCAAGCACCTGTCTTTTTAGCCTTTTAGTCCAGTTTTCACCTCTTCCGGTGCAAGTGCTGCTCTCTAATGTGAATTTGGCGGGAGGAAACTTGCACATTTTAACAAATTGATAATTCTTAATTCATTATACATACTCGAGATGAACCAGGTAGAAATTACCTGGATTCCGGATGTCTTAAGGAAAAATAATAGGTAAGTTTTAGTGTTAGTTAAAACTCTCAATTATTGTTACATGTTGACATCCGGAATCCATCTTGAGTGACGTGTTTGTTATCACCTGGTCATAAATATTATGACTTTGCTATAATGTGTCCAATAAAAATTAAATTATGGAATACAATAATTATTTAATAACAATTTGATTTATGGAATACAATCAAAATAGCTTGACAGCTAAGCTTTTGTATTTTACTGTGACTGATTTAAAACAACTCTTTTGAAGTATCTTCTAAAGGATCTTGCCTCCATTTTCCAGTTTTTAAATTGTATCTTTTGAAAAGCATTCCATTCAGTTAAGGGAAGCTACTGAAGATCTTACAGATCTGCTAGAAGCTTCAATACCAGCTTCTTTGAGTAGAGACTTAATCCAAACTCGTAACTATTTTCGATGTCGCTCTAGGTCCGCTCTAGGTCCCTGTTGAGGTCAAAGATAATTAATTCATTTAAATTAATTGACCCACTGTCGCGGCTTTTGGATAGTTCAACCAATCGACAAATCCAGTAGATATAATCGAGGGCTTGAAATGGGTTTGTGAAATTTCCACCTAGACTACCTGTAATTGATTCTATCAGTCCAGTAAATTAAATCCACTAAATATAAGCTAACGTCCAGTAAATATAAACTAACTCGAATGGGGTATATTTTGTTTCACGGTGAACGGAAGTATTATACGAGAAACACCAAAAGGGTAGCCAGGAACTCCAAGACTCGGAGTGGGTTGTCAGTTTGTATGCGTAAAAATGCTCCTAAACTCTTATGGGAATTTTCTAAAGCGCCGATGCTCTCATGATGGTATGCTGTGGAATTTAATTTTTTTAATTTTAATAAACTACATACCTCTTTCATTACTGTGGACATAAACTCGGTACCTCGATCTGTGGCTATTTCCTTGGGTATTCCATGTCGAAGAATGAAGTATTTACGAATGCCTGTGCAACTTCAACTGAACTCTTAGAAACTAACGGATATGCTTCTACGTATTTAGATAACTCACATTGGAGTGTTAAATATATGAATAATTATTACTATCTCTATCTAAAGGTCCTACAATATCTAAGAAAATTTTTTCGAAGGGAGATTGAGCTGTAGAAGTTACAGTCATAGGCTCCCTAACGGGTATAGAATACTTTTGTTTCTGGCATTTGTCACAGCGTCTCACAAATGCTGTATATCTCGTTCGATACCTGGCCAAAAGTAATATTTTTAATGTTATTCAACATCCTCTTAATACCCGCGTGGCACTAGTGGGGAGGAGATGAAAATCATTTAATATTACTCTTTGGTCGTCTTTGTTGTCAATTCTTTCAATTCATTTAACACAATAATTCTTGGACCGGGCCAATTTTCAATACTATTAATTTCATTTATTACTTGCTCTATAAATTATTTTTTCTTTACATTTCATGAAGTATACTTCGTTAATATTTATTTTTTTACAAAAATCAGACAGCTCCCTCACAAATTCGCCTCGCGATAATTGTGATCGAATAGCTGGATTTATATAAATTGTCATTTTCTTAAAACGTATATAAAAGTTCTAGATTCGCATGCGATTTCATTGTCCTTTCGTAAATTTTGTAAATTACTTTTGTTGATAAATCTTAATTCTATCGATATCTTCGGTTTGTTGTGTATCTCTACGACTCTTGGGTGATCAAGCCAATCGTCAGTATTCACACTATCACACAAAGAATCATTGTTCATCCCTGACATACTATGCTCCTCTTCCATCCTTTTCTTCTGAGCTCTAGTCAACACATTCAAACTACACTCACTCATATCTTTTAAGTCTTTCGATATAATACGTATTCTAGATAAAGCATCTGCGGCGGAATTTTCACTTCCTCTTACATACTCTACTATATAATCGTATTCTTCGAGAGCAAGTCTAAATTCAATAACCTACTCGAAGGATCTTTCATGTTAAAAAGATAAATGAGAGGTTTGTGGTCCGTATAAATTTTGAAAGAACGTCCGTATAAATAAGGCCGGAAGTGTTTATTAGCCCATACAATCGCTAATATTATTTTCGATTGTTGGATAGTTTTTCTCCGCTCTATTTAAAGTTCGGCTAGCATATGCTATAGGTTTACCATTTTATTGGACAGTACGGCTCCTATAGCGTAACCCAATGCATCCGTTTGAACTACAAATTGGTTACTTTCAGAAAAATCTGGGTATTGCAGTAACGGAGGTGACATCATATCGTGCTTTAATGAATTAAATGAATGTTGACACTCGTCACTCCAATGAAATTGTACATTTTTACGGCATAATTTATTTAAATAAAAGCTTTCTCTGCAAAATTTCGAATAAATTTACGATAAAGTTCGCGAATGCTACAAAGCGTTTTACCTCGTCTGTATTAGTAGGAATAGGATATTTTGTAAGACTTTGATTTTATCAGGATCCGGTAAAACACCATCTCCAGATACAACATGACCCAAATACAGTAATTCCTTTTTAAAAATATACACTTATCGGGGTTTAGCTTTAAATTAACTTGTTTTAATCGTTCAAATACTTCCGTTAAATTTTTATTGTGATCTGCTAAATTTCTACCAAAAATTATGATGTCATCAAGGTAAATAAAACATTTTCAAATGTTAAGCCTGCCATAGCCATATTCATCACTCTAGAGAAAGAGCTGGGACTGGTTTTAAGACCCATTGGCATTCTGGTCATCTGGTATTGACCAGAACAGAATGCTGTATACCTACGGCTATTGGGATCTAATTCTACATTATAGAAACCTTGATTTAAGTCTAAATGTGTATAATATATACAACCTGAAAGAGAGTCGAGTATTTCTGTAATATTCGGCAAAGGAAACTTATCATCAACTATGGAATTATTTAATTTACGATAATCGATTACTAATCTCCATTTTTTATCGTTACTTTCCGATTTTTTAGGTACTAGTAGATGGGACTTGACCATTCACTCTTACAAGGTTCAATAATTCCTTGATTTAACATTTATCTAATTGCCTTTTTATTTCTACTTTTTGAGAATGGGGTAATCTGTATGGTTTTACATAGATTGGATCTACATTGGGTTTTAATGTAATTGTATGTTTATAGATATCAGTCACAGTCAAGCTGTCTCCGGGTAAATAAAAGATATCACAGTATTTCGCACATATGTTTTCGATTGATACCTGTTCTTCCCCCTTTAGATATTCGTGTAATTTTAAAATAGAAAATATTTTTTTTACGCGTTCCGAATTCTTATTCGATTTTCCAAACATACATATTATACTCACTCGCACTATAAATGTTAGGGCTTACGTCACTCAAACAAAAATCTCTGTCGGTTTTATTTATTATTCGAATCGGTATTTTCCCTCTAATTGGACTTACTAACATACTGGCTAAGTAAACACCTTCCGATAACTCTTTCGAACATACCACACAATCATTTTCATATCAGTATTTATAAAATGTATAGATTCCGATCGCGACGGAATATACAAAACCTCATTATTAATATTACTAAAAGTAGGTAAATAAATTCGATCATTATTTGAATTAATCAATGAAAAATAATTGTTTTCATAATCAATTATCGCCGCATACTTTTTGCAAAAGTCATCGCCAATTATAGCAGAAACTTAGTAGGTAGAGTATCAAATACAAGAATTATGTTAAAAGATCTTGGGGCACTTCCAAATAAGAAAGACATATCCAATTGCTTCAACACTACCTCCAATTCCGCTAAACTCACATTTCTCTTTATGGAATGGAATGTTATAAGTAAAACAAGTTTCGATTCTAGCGCAGAAATTGATGCGCCGGTGTCAATTAAACAATGTGAAGCAAAACAATTGTTAAAAGTAAATTGAACTAAACGCGAATGATTATTACATGAAAATATATGACCTTTACTCACGAAAAAAATTGATTATTTTATTATCAAGATGGGGTGGGTTGGGACTGTGAATTATTTCGATCGATGATGTTACATAACCTTGATTTTGCCCAACGTTTAAGCTATTGTTTTTATTTTTCATACCTCTATTCTGGTACGGGCGGGAATTACCACGCCATGATCTACCTCGCTGTGTGCCACGCCACGTTGGTTGTTGGCCTCTGCTCATACCACCGCCGTGCTGTGGTGGGCACGGTACCCTCGATATTGATACCTCGGTAATTATAACGTCCCCTGGAATTTCGAAAACAGGAAACTTTTTATTTATGCTCATTAAATTGGAATTAGAAGTGGATGGCAACTCCTCATCTAATGCAGACTGAATAGCGTCTTTTAAAGATGTAAAGTTACGCGCTGTAATAATAGTCCCGGTTCTACGATTTCGCAGTCCATCAGCAAATCGTTTGATTGCTTGCTTTTCATTTAAGGGCTTAAGCACCTTATAAGTCTCTGGGTCGTATCTGCCTGTGAAATAGTCAAGTCAACAAACATTTCAGTGATTTGCTTACCGTATTCTTCGATGGTCAACTCATTCTGCTTAAAATTCAGCAATCGTGTTTGGATGGCCGTAGCAGATTTTTTCGGCAAAAGCTCTTTTTTCATATCATGAATTAAGTCTGAAATACTAGAATAGCTTGGATGTAATTTAAGTTTTGCTGATTGCGATAAACGATTTTTTAACACAAAATTTATTAATGGGGCTTAGAATCGGCAGTAAGGGTGGTTCATAATATTCAACGGAATCTATTAATTGTTAAGTTACAGATAAGTCGTCATTCATAACCGGTAACAAACTCAGAGCAACTTTAAAATCAAATTTTCCATGTTTATAGTTTCTATAGTCTGACCTGAATTACTAATAAATTCTTTCGAATCGGATGACGTTGAAGAGTATCTAACAATATCTTTATACAATGAAAGAAATTGCTGTGAATAATCGACAATCAATTCACTATCGCTAGCACTAATATTACCACAATTTACTTCTTTTTGCAAATAAGAATTTAATGTTAAATATTGGCTATACAAACTATTTGCTTCGCTTAACTTAACAATGTAAATGTTACCCTTTCTACGCTCAGGACCAATTTTCCTTAAGTATTCTTTAATCAATTTAACTCTTGGCACAATATTTTTAAATCATCTGCCTGCCATATCAAAATATAAAAATTATACATATTACTAAAATTCATTATTACTAATTACGTATTTTGAAGTTATACAAAAATAATATGAATACTTTAACACTAATTATCTAGTTATTACAAATATATCGCTACATAATATGTATTATTATAATTATATAAAACTATTAAAGTCCGTCTCTACGTTGCATCCCTTATATAGGCATGTTCTGCATTCTGGAGTCACGTTACTCGCGCACTGTTTGGACAAATAACAAATTTTTCTTTCTTGAATATTAACAATTTTTAGACGCGGCTCCAATCCAAAATCACTTCAATTTATGTTTCTTGTTCAGCAACAGGGAGAACCGTGTAGGGTAGCCCGTTGACGTCTGAACGATCCACGAAGTACATATTGATGTATACCCTGCTGGACCCAGCGATGATGCATTTTTCGGTATACTCTCCATACAACGTAGATGATAAACAGTCTCATCAACAGTAATATTATAAGAAAAAAAATGTTTGTGGTGGAAGCATGGAATTTCAATTCTTTTATTTATGCATTATTTTCGGCAGCTAAAGAATTTTGGTTTATAAAAATGTCCTCCTTTTCTACTTTCGAATTACACATATTTTAAACTACAGTGACCATTATTAACTTTGAACTTTGGCGAGTTTGAATTAACACGTGTCAGTAATTTAAATTAAAGGATCTCGCGTTACCGATGCGCATACTGCGCTGGCAGGGTCGCCATATAAGGACGAGGGAAATGAAACGCCCGAATGTTGATATAAGACTACTTTATTAACGTTACTGGTGTGGGTTTTATATTATGATGGCACTAAACATGTGTATATCTAGATAGATACCACAAGAAAATGATTGAAGTTACTAGCCAGTGTGAGATGGCAACGCAATTACAACCTGGACCCTAATCAAATAACAAGGAGATGCTGAAGCTCAAGTAAGAAGCTTAAATATGATGATAAAAAAGAGCTTTAATATACAACATGACAAGCAACTTGGAAGGAAATTCTCTGCTACGGTTTGAACACCAATAAAACATCGATGTGACCTGGAGCGAGTGGAAAAGACTTACCTGCTAAGCGCGGTTTCGCTGCGAAACTACACGACATGGTTGCAACTAACAAACGTCAGGATGCACAGGTGATACTTTATTTTTCAAAAAGCCAGCTCTGGAAAGTCATGTGAGTTAAGTGAGCATATAATCTGCCACGTAATTTGAAAGCTGGAACCCGAGGTACAGGTTCTAAAGCCACCGGTTACTATACTTAATTATTTAACGGATACTATAGTTGAACCCTCACAATTAACAATTAATTAAATTTTGATAAAGATTCAGGGCCTAAATGTTTTTCATGTGGACTCACATCGTCCCAATGTATATCATCCCAATGTAGGGAAAACGTCCGATGTAATAATTATAATAAAATTGTTCATAAAACGGAATATTGCAGATTAAAAAGTCCGATCACTGTGGTAAAGTAGGTTGATGAGAGAGAAAGACTGTTATTTTAAAAATCTATCGGCTCCAAATAGTTCTTATGTCAAACCAACAATAAATTCGATGAAAAGAAATCTAAATTGTTAGCCGATTGATGTGGATCACCAAAATTCGTAAAATTATTATTGCTAACGGTTTAAATTGACTGCATATATTGACTTTAATATACTACAACAGTATCAGTGGCTCTAAAAATCAATTTAAAAATATATATGTCAAACAAGCAAAAAAGGTTATGGGCGTCAAATTATAACACCAGAAGGTGAAGCTCTATAGTAGCTTTTGAATTTTGAATTTGAACATAGATGGCGTCGGGGCTAGCACATCGGTTTTGATAGTCTTGTGATAACCTACAAGACACCGACATGATAATAGGGCGGGCCTTTAGTGAATTACCGGGAATATGTGTTACGAAAGCGACGGATACTTTAACATTTCCTACAATAATAGCTGTTAATATGGAACTACCATTTTCAAATCATAATGACGTCCATCTATCAAAAATAGAATTAAGGGTACCTCATGACCTGAAAATGTTAATGGATTAATCAAAATTTTAGTTTATACGGACCAATTTGTCGACAATATGTCGATGGTGTTCTGTGAAACTTGAACGGTCTGAACATAGGTGTCTTGGTAAAGAAATTGATATTCCAGAACAAATAATGAAATAAATGGTAACCGGGGTATATCGACGTAAACGACTTAGTATATTAACCGATAACATTATTTGCTACACTTTGCATTACTCGAGGTTCTGAATATAAATCGGGTAATATTAAAATCGATACAGATGTGTCAAGATCGGACCTAGACAATCTTCAAATCTTAAATAAATTTGATCATTGTGATGATCATGTAGGGGTAGGAGATTTGATATAGAAATAAAAATTGAACTAACCACTTAAGTTCCCTTTATCATCACCCGTATCGTATGTCAATAAAAGAGTGATGAATTTTATGCTGAATAAGTATAGATTTGAATTCGCTTCCTCATTATCAACGATATTTTATTATTTTCAAAACTATCCCGCAGGCGTTGGAAAATTGAGAACTAATTTTGATTTTATTGAGCAAATATGGTGTAATATTGCGTGTATGGACAAATGTCATTCTTAAAAGCAAGTATCGATTACTTAGGTCACATCATATCGTGTGGAGAGATCCGACCATAGCCAATTAAATTAAAAGCACTAAATGAATTTAGAGAACCAAATAATATTCACGATTTAAGAAGATTATTGGGTGTAAGCTGGTACTTCCGTAAATTCATTAAATCTTTCGAGAATAGAATTCGTCCGCTATGTATTTTACTACGAATACCAATTGTGGAAATGGGGGAAGAAGAACAAAATTCGTTATTGGTATAAACGAGCTTAAAATCTGAACCAGTACTGGCTGTATATAATTCCGAACTTGAACACAGTTAAACATATATGCATCAAGTCATGGAGTGGTGGTATTTATTTTTAAAAAACAGTTAAAGGTGAATTAAACTATAGCATATTTCAGTAAACAAACCACATCCATAGAACAAAAATATCACTCGTATGAACTTAAAGCAATGGCAGTTGTGTTTAGTATTAGAAAATTTCGGTATATCTCTTGGGTCGACCTTTTAAAATATTTATCGATTGTCAGGCTCTCAGTAGTTACCGAGGATAGGACGATGATGGCTAGAACTACAAAGTTACAATTTTGAAGTGCAATATAGACCAGAAATACAAATTCAAAACGTAGACGCGCTGAGTCGCAATGCTCTACCTTTACAAAATATTACAACAGAAAATTGGATACAGCAGTGCAAAAATGAGATCTTGAATTACAAGGCATATTTAATAACATAAATAATTATGAATATAAGAAGTTGTATCTATTAAAAGACGGTATTCTGAATAGAAAAGTAGACGAGTATAAAATCGCAAAAATGTTTCATGATAATGGCACACCGGAATGCAACCAGGGGTATTGAGATTGTGCAGAGACAATATTAGTTAGAAAAAAACTAAACGATTTGTTAATAAAATATGTGAAGGTCTGCATTCCGTGCAATTTGCCAAAAAAAAAACCATTGGGGAAACGAGGCTTTTTAAATCCCAT